>NC_057814.1:399291891-399299772 GCF_018294505.1 Triticum aestivum | reverse complement strand
GCCGCACCCCGCCGCCCTCGCCGGACCCCGCCGGAGCCCCGTCCCGACGAGGTACCGATCCGACGCCGTTGCCGGTTTAAAAAAAAACCATTCGTTTTTTTAAAAACCTAGATCGGTTTATTTTTCTTCGGTTTTATTATTTAGTGAACGTTCACCGACCCGTTCGTTTTAACGAACGTGTTCGTCGGATTTTCGCTGTTAACGAACGTCCGTTCTTTAACCGTTCGTCAGTTTTCTTTTTCGTCGGATTTTTCCGCGATTATTCCAGATCTCGATTTCTGATCGGATCTTCGTTTTTGTTTAACTTTTCGCTCGTTTATCGGAATCAGGCGATTCAAGCGCCTAGAGTTTCGTCTCGAAATTCTCTTTCCGTTTAACCTACTCAAACAAGTTTTGCTACTGTAAAATTTGACCTAGATCCAGATTAGTAAACGAAGCTTGTTTCTTTCGCCGTTTGACTTTCGTTGCTTCGTTCGAGTTGATTCTTTTTGCAAACTGGAGTTCTTAAGTTGAACTTTCTGGTTGGATCTTTTATGCGAGGTTTACCTGTGCATTAGATGAGTACTTATTGTTTGCTTGTTTGTTTGCGATAGAGTACCCGGAGTGCGCCGCTTGTTACTTCGAATCTCTAGGTTTCGCGGATCATCAGCAAGGCAAGTAACGCTTTGATCATACCCTTCCATACCCAGTTTTTATTGCATTAGATAAATCCTCAAACATTGCATGGTTAGGATCTAATTAAACTGTGGGTATTGGGAAGTAGTTGAGGTAGTACCTATTACCTGTTTTATTTATCAAACCCTCGGGAGTTACTTTCTACGTTGCTTATATCGCCATGCTATGCTCGTAGACGTGGATTGGGTTTGAGAGATATTCATGACAGATGTGAGATTGTTAATAATGGTTTACTTAAGGTGGCAACTAAAACTCACATCTGGGTGGATTGAGGCACCTGGAGAACCCAGTGTTGTCTGTTTTTATAAGGACCGCCACCCAGGCTCAAAGGGATCATAAGATTATTCATGCTAGAAACTTCCGTGTGCAGCCACAAGCTATTATGGGCTCTAGCATAGTTGAGTAGGTTACATGATCTCTTGAAGAGGTGGGCTAGCAGATGTAGGGGAAAGTAGGTGTAACTGTCCATCCGGAGTAAAGAGTGATTGTTTCTGAAAGACTGTGTCTCGGTCATCCGTTTCTCAAACATCATGTAGTGCGAGAATCAAGCGGAGGCGATCGAGTCTTGTTGGGAAAAGTGCGCAAATCTCTGCAGAGTGTACAAACTAATCATGGTTAGCCGTGTCCCCGGTTATGGACAACTTGAGTATCTAGTACCTGGATTTTCATGTGAATCTCATCACCATGGTACTTTAATTAATTTTGTTGGGTTAATGATGACACTTAATTGGGATTGAGTTGGAGGTACCTTCTCAATGTTTAACAACCACCATGATAGTTAAATAAAATTTATTCCTTTGCAGTAGGGAAAAATTGGCTTTTCGCAAAACTGTAACCATAGAGCTTTCCACCAGCCATATATGCATGTAGTATAGCATTACCATGTTCATTATTCTCTATGTGTTATTTTGCCAGCATATTCTATGTGCTGACCCGTTTTCGGGCTGCAACGTTTCATGTTGCAGACTTTTCAGACGACGAGTAAGGTGCCTTAGGTCGTGGTCTTATACTCAGTGATGCCGTTGGAGTTGATGGACTCACTTATCTTCCAAGTCTTCCGCTGTTATCGTATTTAGATGGCCTTAAGCCATATTTATCATACTTATTCTCCTTGGAGATATTCGATGTAATAAGTGTGTGATTGCTACTCTGTTATAAATCCTCCATTTGTACTGTGCGTGTTAGCATTACTAATCCAGGGATGACACTGGTGCATAGCAGCACAGACTATTTGAGGTCTGGTCGCTACAAAGGTGGTATCAGAGCACACGCTGACTGTAGGACACGACCACTAAGCTTAAGCCCTAGAACACTTCTCTCTTCTCATTTCTGACCCCTCTCCACTTTCTACTCTTTTAGGAATGGCGGATGCAAGGAGCAAGTTCATGGAACCAGATGAAGATACACTTTTTGGACGACACTTGAAGGAAATCACTAAGTATTTGAACATAGGAATACCAAGCATCACCGGAACCTACAACGCCACATTACCCGAAGAGGAGAGCTGGAAGATCCAAGTTCAAGTTCCAGGAAGGACGTTTGTGCCAGTTACTGAACCCATAAGATTGGTTTTCGAAGCACCAACCTGGAGTTTAGGGAAGAGCATGGCCGCCCACATCGCTATGGGACGCATTGGAGAAGTCTACCACAGGGAGCTTAAG
This sequence comes from Triticum aestivum, assembly GCF_018294505.1. Lineage (NCBI taxonomy): Eukaryota > Viridiplantae > Streptophyta > Magnoliopsida > Poales > Poaceae > Triticum > Triticum aestivum. Next base: position 399,297,436 of record NC_057814.1, on the reverse strand, counting down.
GATACAATTTATCAGATTTGTGGACGCCGAGACGAGCAATGGGAGATGATCAGAACCAAGAAGGATGGATCAATTGCAGCTTTCATCCAGGAGCAAAACCAACACATTCGTCGCCAGGAGAACTAGATGTGCTCAGACAAGGAAGATCTGAAGAAGGCATTGACGAAGATCAAGGAGCTGGAGGAAGAACTCAAGGCTACACGCGAGGATTATTTGGAGGAAATCGTCGCACTAGTAGGGAAGAATGACGACCTGGAGAACAAGATTGGAGTATTCATGGGAAATCCAGTGCCAAAAGCAGAAGATGACGAATGCGCTTGCCCGGATAACTACATCATCATCGACGACACCGACTCGGACCCCAGTGAAGATGACTTTGTTGATGAAGCTGGAGCAGACATCATGGAGTCTTCAACTGATCAGAATTTCTAGTAGACCACCATATCAGTAGTAGTTTTCCCCCATTTAATAGTATAGTTCAAGCACTTTGTAACGCTAGTTAGATCGATTGTATGCCTTGTTTGAATTGATTGAGTGATATTGATTGTATTTGTCTCATGAGCATATGGGTAGTGTTTTCCCTCTAGACCTCATTCTATTCTTAACTCTCATCTTTTCTAACCCATCAGATGCCTCCGAGACGCGACACCGGATTTGTTTTCCCACCAGAGATCACTCAGTTGATTCAGCAACAGAATGCCCTGATGCAAGTGTTAGTACAGAACCAAGGCAACAACAACAACAACAACCCACCACCTCCACCTGTTGATCACTTAGCCCGTTTCTTGAGGCTAAACCCGCCGGTGTTCTCCAGTAGCACCGAGCCGATTGTTGCAGATGATTGGCTCCGCAAAGTTGGAAGGGAGTTGACCACTGCAGGATGCACAGATGTGGAAAGAGTGCGTTTTGCCGCACATCAGCTTGATGGACCCGCAACATCATGGTGGGAGAATTACACAGCCACACACCCTATTGACACTGTCACATGGGACCAGTTTCAGCAAGCTTTCGTACAGCTCATGTTTCAGCAGGAGCTATGGCTATGAAGAAGCGTGAGTTTCGCAACCTACGCCAAGGAGGACGCACCGTAGGCCAGTATGTGGAGGATTTCAGTAAGTTAGCACGTTATGCACCAGATGACGTTGCTACAGATGCAGCCAAGCAGGAGAAGTTTTTGGAAGGACTGAATGATGAACTGAGTATGCAGTTAATGGTAGCAACCTTCAACAACTACCAGGAGTTGGTAGATAGAGCTCTCATGATTGAAGGGAAACAACAGCAGATTGAAAACCGTAAGAGGAAGTATGGACAAGGGAAGTACAATTCTAGAGCTCAGCAGAAGCCACGTTTTGCCCCGAAACCGGGAGGACAGTTTCAGCATACCCATGGAGGAGGTAGTTCGTACAACCATAATGGCTCCAAGAATGGTAATGGGAACGGAGGAACCAACGGACAGAACCGCACCAACCCATCTACCCCAGCCAAGAGGGATCTAAGTCACATTACTTGTTTCAAGTGCCAGAAGACTGGACATTATGCAACTGATTGCCCTGAAGCCCAGAATGGTAATGGCAATGGAAGCTCTGGGAAGAAGCCGAACCCGTTCAACAAAGGACATGTGAACCACGTGAGCGTGGAAGAGGTTGAAGCACAGCCTGATGCAGTAATAGGTAAGTTTTTGGTTAAGTCATTTACTGCAATCGTTCTTTTCGATACTGGTGCATCGCATTCATTCATATCAAGGGGATTTGTGGATAAGTTTAAGTTGCCCACCAAAGTTCTCAGAACACCTATGTTAGTAACCTCGCCAGGAGCAGAGTATATGGCAAGCCAAGGATGTTTTCAGATGCCATTGGCCATTGGTAGGCATGTTTTCCCCTCAGACCTAATAATTTTGGAGTCGCAGGGTTTGGATGTGATTTTGGGAATGGATTGGCTATCGATGTATGGAGGAAACATCGATTGCGCCAGTAAGTCGATTTTGCTTACCACCCCAGAAGGAAGAAGGATCAAGTATGTATCCCGGCATATGCCGAAGAGGACTCAAGTGAATTCCTTATCAGGAGTTGTACAGGAGGAAGTACCAGTGGTGAAGGATTACCCGGATGTATTTCCAGAAGAGTTGCCAGGCATGCCACCAGATAGAGACATTGAGTTCTTGATTGAACTTTTGCCAGGCACAGGGCCAATATCTAAGAGACCGTACAGGATGCCCGCAAAAGATTTGGAGGAAATTAAGAAGCAGATTAAGGAGTTATTGGATAAAGGCTATATTCGCCCAAGTTCGTCACCTTGGGGATCACCAGTACTTCTAGTGGAGAAGAAAGATGGATCGTTGAGGATGGTTGTTGATTACCGTGGATTGAATGAAGTGACCATCAAAAACAAGTACCCACTGCCGATGATCAATGATCTGTTTGACCGCTTACAAGGAGCTAAAGTATTTTCCAAGATCGATCTACGATCAGGATACCATCAGTTAAAGATTCGAGAGCAGGATATACCTAAGACGGCTTTTACCACCAGATATGGGCTGTATGAGTATACCGTTATGTCATTTGGTCTGACTAACGCACCTGCCTATTTCATGAACCTGATGAACAAAGTGTTTATGGAGTTTTTGGATAAGTTCGTCGTGGTGTTCATTGACGATATTTTAGTCTTTTCCAAGAATGAGGAAGAGCATGAGGAGCATTTGTGATTGGTACTTGAGAAGCTCAGAGAACATCAGTTATATGCCAAGTTCAGCAAATGTGAATTTTGGCTGAAGGAAGTTGGATTCCTCGGACATGTTATTTCTGGAGAAGGAATAGCAGTAGACCCCGCCAAAGTGGACACAATAACAAGTTGGGAATCACCCACGTCAGTTGGAGAAATCCGGAGTTTCCTTGGACTTGCAGGATACTACCGGAGGTTCATTGAGAATTTCTCAAAGATTGCAAAGCCCATGACTGAGCTATTGAAGAAGGACACCAAATTCAATTGGACTGAGGATTTTGAAGCTAGTTTCCAAGAATTGAAGAAACGATTGGTTACATCACGAGTGTTGATTCTGCCAGATCAACGCAAGGATTATGAAGTTTATTGCGACGCTTCTCGTCGAGGACTTGGAGCAGTGCTTATGCAGGAAGGAAGAGTTGTGTCATATGCTTCACGACAACTTAAACCCCATGAGAAGAATTATGCTACACATGATTTGGAGTTAGCAGCCGTGGTGCATGCGTTGAAGACATGGAGACATTTTCTCATCGGAAACCATTGTGAGGTGTACACGTATCACAAGAGTTTGAAGTATATTTTCACGCAGAAGGAGTTAAATCTCAGACAGAGGAGATGGTTGGAGCTTATTAAGGACTATGATATGAGATTGCATTATCACCCAGGGAAGGCTAACGTAGTAGCAGACGCGTTGAGCCGCAAGAGCCATGTCAACACCCTCATGACAGGAGAGTTACCCCAGGAGTTAGCCGAGGACCTTCGCGAGCTATGTTTGGAGATAGTCCCAAGAGGCTATTTAGCGACATTGGAGATTCAGTCTACCTTGATGGAAAAGATCAGAGAAGCTCATAAGACAGACAAGGGGATTGACGAGATAAAGGAAAAGATGAGCAAAGGAAAAGCCAAGGGATTTCGTGATGATGAGCACGATACCTTATGGTTCGAGGACCGCGTATACGTGCCAAATGATCCGGAGATCAGGAAGTTGATTTTGCAAGAGGCCCATGATTCACCGTATTCGATTCACCCAGGAAATACCAAGATGTATTTGGATTTGAAGGATACTTTCTGGTGGACCGGAATGAAGAAGGATATTGCGGAGTATGTAGCAGTTTGTGATGTATGTCAGAGAGTGAAGGCAGAGCATCAGAAGCCAGCAGGATTGCTACAACCATTGCCGATACCCGAATGGAAGTGGGATAAAATAGGCATGGATTTTATCACGGGATTGCCCAGGACTCGTTAGGCTATGACTCAATATGGGTTGTAGTCGACCGTTTGACGAAGGTAGCTCATTTCATTCCAGTGAAGACCACTTACACCAGTGCTAAGTTGGCAAAGATATACATGACCAAGATCGTATGTTTGCATGGAGTTCCGAGGACCATTGTATCAGATAGAGGAACCCAGTTTACCTCGAAGTTTTGGAAGCAGTTACATGAAACATTGGGAACCAGGCTAGAATTTAGTACAGCCTTTCACCCATAGACAGATGGACAGACCGAGAGAGTCAATCAGATTTTGGAAGACATGTTGAGAGCTTGTGCACTAGATTATGGATCTAGTTGGGACGACAATTTGCCATATGCAGAGTTTTCTTACAAAAACAATTATCAAACCAGTTTGAAGATGGCCCCTTTCGAAGCTTTGTACGGAAGGAGGTGTAGAACACCGTTGTTATGGGACGAAGTTGGAGACTGTCAGTTGTTTGGACCAGATTTGATTAAGGAGTCTGAACAGAAAATGAGGTTGATTCGCGATAGGCTCAAGGTAGCCCAGTCCAGACAGAAGAGTTATGCGGATTCTAAACGAAAGGAGACAGTTCACGAAGTCGGAGACAGAGTTTATCTTCGGGTATCACCACTTCGAGGAGTGAAGCGCTTTGGAGTTAAGGGAAAGCTAGCGCCCCGTTTTATCGGACCATACAGAGTTTTGGAACGTATGGGAGAAGTTGCCTACAAGCTGGAATTACCCGAAGGATTGTCAGGAGTTCACGACGTATTTCACGTTTCACAGTTGAAGAAGTGCCATGCAGAGATGGCTGAGATACCACTGAGAGATACAGTGCCGCTGGAAGCGATTCAGCTGGAAAGTGATTTGACCTATGAGGAGAAACCAGTTAAGATTCTCGAGTATGCCAGCCGAGTCACCCGCAGTAAGGTTATCAAGTTTTGCAAAGTCCAGTGGAGTCACCACACGGAAGATGAAGCCACCTGGGAGCGAGAGGAAGACCTACGGAAGGACCACTCTCACCTATTTTCTAGCCAACTCGAATCTCGAGGGCGAGATTCATCTTAAGGGGGGTAGGTTTGTAACATCCCAAATTTTCAATTTGGAATGTTATACATAGATCATCATTGCATAGCATATTTTATTGCATTTTGGCAAATCCTCGAATAAATCCTAAGCAACTCAAGGACCCTCGGAGAGAGTTGGGGATTTTCCCGATTTTTCATATTTGATTTTTATCAAATAATAAAATGAGGATTTTGGTTTTAATTATTTTCTCTCCGGAAAAATATTTCATATTAAAATAAATGAGAGGAGAAAATATGACTTCTCCAAAACAATTGAAATATTGGAGGAAAAATATTAAAATCATATATTGGATTTTATCCGGATTTTATTTGCAATTTTAATTGCATTAAAAAATTGCACGTTTTCAAAACGGCAGTTTTGTGTCAAAAAATGTTCACCTTGTTCTAATTATTTTAACTAGACGGGGAAAAATTGTTTTATCATTTTTGGATTTTTATTTATTTTTCTGTGATTTTTTTTATTCGGCGGAGTAATTTAAAAAAAAACATCGCGCCCGACCGGGCCGAGG
>NC_057814.1:399266975-399291634 GCF_018294505.1 Triticum aestivum | reverse complement strand
TTTTAAAAAAAACCATTCGTTTTTTTAAAACCCTAGATCGGTTTATTTTTCTTCGGTTTTATTATTTAGTGAACGTTCACCGACCCGTTCGTTTTAACGAACGTGTTCGTCGGATTTTCGCTGTTAACGAACGTCCGTTCTTTAACCGTTCGTCAGTTTTCTTTTTCGTCGGATTTTTCCGCGATTATTCCAGATCTCGATTTCTGATCGGATCTTCGTTTTTGTTTAACTTTTCGCTCGTTTATCGGAATCAGGCGATTCAAGCGCCTAGAGTTTCGTCTCGAAATTCTCTTTCCGTTTAACCTACTCAAACAAGTTTTGCTACTGTAAAATTTGACCTAGATCCAGATTAGTAAACGAAGCTTGTTTCTTTCGCCGTTTGACTTTCGTTGCTTCGTTCGAGTTGATTCTTTTTGCAAACCGGAGTTCTTAAGTTGAACTTTCTGGTTGGATCTTTTATGCGAGGTTTACCTGTGCATTAGATGAGTACTTATTGTTTGCTTGTTTGTTTGCGATAGAGTACCCGGAGTGCGCCGCTTGTTACTTCGAATCTCTAGGTTTCGCGGATCATCAGCAAGGCAAGTAACGCTTTGATCATACCCTTCCATACCCAGTTTTTATTGCATTAGATAAATACTCAAACATTGCATGGTTAGGATCTAATTAAACTGTGGGTATTGGGAAGTAGTTGAGGTAGTACCTATTACCTGTTTTATTTATCAAACCCTCGGGAGTTACTTTCTACGTTGCTTATATCGCCATGCTATGCTCGTAGACGTGGATTGGGTTTGAGAGATATTCATGACAGATGTGAGATTGTTAATAATGGTTTACTTAAGGTGGCAACTAAAACTCACATCTGGGTGGATTGAGGCACCTGGAGAACCCAGTGTTGTCTGTTTTTATAAGGACCGCCACCCAGGCTCAAAGGGATCATAAGATTATTCATGCTAGAAACTTCCGTGTGCAGCCACAAGCTATTATGGGCTCTAGCATAGTTGAGTAGGTTACATGATCTCTTGAAGAGGTGGGCTAGCAGATGTAGGGGAAAGTAGGTGTAACTGTCCATCCGGAGTAAAGAGTGATTGTTTCTGAAAGACTGTGTCTCGGTCATCCGTTTCTCAAACATCATGTAGTGCGAGAATCAAGCGAAGGCGATCGAGTCTTGTGGGGAAAAGTGCACAAATCTCTGCAGAGTGTACAAACTAATCATGGTTAGCCGTGTCCCCGGTTATGGACAACTTGAGTATCTAGTACCTGGATTTTCATGTGAATCTCATCACCATGTTACTTTAATTAATTTTGTTGGGTTAATGATGACACTTAATTGGGATTGAGTTGGAGGTACCTTCTCAATGTTTAACAACCACCATGATAGTTAAATAAAATTTATTCCTTTGCAGTAGGGAAAAATTGGCTTTTCGCAAAACTGTAACCATAGAGCTTTCCACCAGCCATATATGCATGCAGTATAGCATTACCATGTTCATTATTCTCTATGTGTTATTTTGCCAGCATATTCTATGTGCTGACCCGTTTTCGGGCTGCAACGTTTCATGTTGCAGACTTTTCAGACGACGAGTAAGGTGCCTTAGGTCGTGGTCTTATACTCAGTGATGCCGTTGGAGTTGATGGACTCACTTATCTTCCAAGTCTTCCGCTGTTATCGTATTTAGATGGCCTTAAGCCATATTTATCATACTTATTCTCCTTGGAGATATTCGATGTAATAAGTGTGTGATTGCTACTCTGTTATAAATCCTCCATTTGTACTGTGCGTGTCAGCATTACTAATCCAGGGATGACACTCGTGCACAGCAGCACAGACTATTTGAGGTCTGGTCGCTACATGCCACTTTATGGTTAATGAAGGTATTGTCTTGGGGCATAAAGTTTCTGAAAGAGGTATTGAAGTTGATAAAACTAAAGTTGATGCTATTGAAAAGATGCCATGTCCCAAGGACATCAAAGGTATAAGAAGTTTCCTTGGTCACGCTAAGTTTTATAGGAGGTTCATTAAGGACTGCTCAAAAATATCTCGGCCTCTGACTAATTTATTACAAAAAGATATACCATTTGTCTTTGATGATGATTGTGTAGAAGCATTTGAAATACTTAAGCAAGCATTGATCTCTGCACCTATTGTTCAGCCACCTGATTGGAACTTACCTTTTGAAATTATGTGTGATGCTAGTGATTATGTTGTAGGTGCTGTTCTAGGGCACAGAGTTGATAAGAAATTAAATGTTATTCAATATGCTAGTAAAACTCTAGACAATGCCCAGAGAAATTATGCTACTACTGAAAAAGAAATCTTAGCAGTTGTATTTGCTTGTGATAAGTTCAGACCTTATATTGTTGATTCTAAAGTAACTATTCACACTAATCATGCTGCTATTAAATATCTTATGGAAAAGAAAGATGCTAAACCTAGACTTATTAGATGGGTCCTCTTACTACAAGAATTTGATTTGCATATTATTGATAGAAAGGGAGCTGAGAACCCCGTTGCAGACAACTTGTCTAGGTTAGAGAATGTTCTTGATGACACACTACCTATTGATGATAGCTTTCCTGATGAACAATTAAATGTTATAAATGCTTCTCGTAGTACTCCATGGTATGCTGATTATGCTAATTACATTGTTGCTAAATTTATACCACCTAGTTTCACATACCAGCAAAAGAAAAAGTTTTTCTATGATTTGAGACATTACTTTTGGGATGACCGGCATCTTTATAAAGAAGGAGTAGATGGTGCTATTAGACGTTGTGTACCTGAGCATGAACAGGAACAGATCCTACGCAAGTGTCACTCCGAAGCTTATGGAGGACACCACGCTGGAGATAGAACTGCACATAAGGTATTGCAATCCGGTTTTTATTGGCCTACTCTCTTCAGGGATGCCCGTAAGTTTGTCTTGTCTTGTGATGAATGTCAAAGAATTGGTAATATTAGTAGACGTCAAGAAATGCCTCTGAACTATTCACTTGTTATTGAACCATTTGATGTTTGGGGCTTTGATTATATGGGACCTTTTCCTGCCTCCAATGGATACACACATATTTTAGTTGCTGTTGATTACATTACTAAGTGGGTAGAAGCTATTCCAACTAGTAGTGCTGATCATAACACTTCTATTAAGATGCTTAAACAAGTTATTTTTCCGAGGTTTGGAGTCCCTAGATATTTAATGACTGATGGTGGTTCACACTTTATTCATGCTGCTTTTCGTAAAATGCTTGCTAAGTATGATGTTAATCATAGAATTGCATCTCCTTATCACCCGCAGTCTAGTGGTCAAGTAGAATTGAGTAATAGAGAACTCAAATTAATTTTGCAAAAGACTGTTAATAGATATAGAAAGAATTGGTCCAAGAAACTTGATGATGCATTATGGGCCTATAGAACTGCATATAAAAATCCTATGGGAATGTCTCCGTATAAAATGGTTTATGGAAAAGCATGTCACTTACCTCTCGAACTAGAACATAAGGCATATTGGGCTATTAAAGAGCTTAACTATGATTTCAAACTTGCCGGTGAGAAGAGGTTATTTGACATTAGCTCACTTGATGAATGGAGAACCCAAGCCTATGAAAATGCCAAGTTGTTTAAAGAAAAAGTTAAAAGATGGCATGACAAAAGAATACAAAAGCGTGAGTTTAATGTAGGTGATTATGTATTGCTATACAACTCTCGTTTAAGATTTTTTGCAGGAAAACTTCTCTCTAAATGGGAAGGCCCTTACGTTATCGAGGAGGTCTATCGTTCCAGTGCCATAAAAATCAACAACTTCGAAGGCACAAACCCGAAGGTGGTGAACGGTCAAAGAATCAAACATTATCTCTCACGTAATCCCACAAATGTTGAAACCAATGTTATTAAAACCGTAACCCCGGAGGAATACATAAGGGACACTTTCCGGAACGTTTCAGACTCCGAAAAGGAATACGTATGTGGTACGGTAAGCAAACCGACTCCAAAACGGTTCTAATGGCAATTTTTCTCCGTTTTGGAATATTTAGAAAGATAGAAAAATAAGAAGCAGTCCGGGAAGGACACGAGACCTCCACGAGGGTGGAGTGCGCGCCCTACCCCCCTGGGCGCGCCCCCTGCCTCGTGGGCACCTCGTGTGCTCTCCGGACTCAGTTTTCTTGCACGATACGTATTTTGGTCGGTAAAAATTCATTATATAATCTCCCGAAGGTTTTGACTCCTGTATCATGCAATTGTCCTCTGTTCTTGTTTTGAGCTGTTTTCTGTTAGGGTTGTCAAGGCCAGGCATCATGTCGTCCCCCTCCTCCAACAATGGTGACAATGATGCTTGGCTAATGAAGATAGAGCTGAAGAGGGAAGAACCCATGGAGATCAACAAGGATGAAGGGATCAAGAAGGCCACGGAGGACCAAGCTCCTGAAGACAACCTTCAACTTGATCACAATCTTCTTACCCCAACTGAGATCGAAGCTTTCAAGATGATTGAGTTAGCTCGTGTACAAAACAAGTATCTCACACGTGAAAATATTTTGTTGAAGGAGCATATCATTGCACTCAAGGGCATTATCCGCAAGTTGGAGGACCTCTTACGCTCGATGTGCGACTATCCATCATCACATCCACCTTCTTCACCAGCAAAGGCGACATAATCACATGGGTATGGGCACTCCCCTTGGCAACTGCCAAGCTTGGGGGAGGTGCCATGTGCTACCTCTTGAGCACTGCGTTGGTTTTCCCTTGAAGAGGAAAGGGTGATGCAGCAAATTAGCGTAAGTATTTCCCTCGGTTTTTGAGAACGAATGTATCAATCCAGTAGGAGGCTACGCGTGATCCCTCGTACCTACACAAAACAAATCAATCCTCGCAACCAACGCGATAAGGGGTTGTCAATCCCTACACGGTCACTTACGAGAGTGAGATCTGATAGATATGATAGGATAATATTTTTGGTATTTTTATGATAAAGATGCAAAGTAAAATAAAAGCAAAGTAAAAAGCAAAGGAAATAACTAAGTGTTGGAAGATTAATATGATGAAGATAGACCCGGGGGCCATAGGTTTCACTAGTGGCTTCTCTCAAGAGCATAAGTATTTTACAGTGGGTAAACAAATTATTGTTGAGCAATTGACAGAATTGAGCATAGTTATGAGAATATCTAGGTATGATCATGTATATAGGCATCATGTTCGAGACAAGTAGACCGACTCCTGCCTGCATCTACTACTATTACTCCACTCATCGACCGCTACCCAGCATGCATCTAGAGTATTAAGTTCATGAAAACAGAGTAACGCATTAAGCAAGATGACATAATGTAGAGGGATAAAATCATGCAATATGATAAAAATCCCATCTTGTTATCCTCGATGGCAACAATACAATACGTGCCTTGCTGCCCCTACTGTCACTGGGAAAGGACACCGCAAGATTGAACCCAAAGCTAAGCACTTATCCCATTGCAAGAAAGATCAATCTAGTAGGCCAAACCAAACTGATAATTCGAAGAGACTTGCAAAGATAATCAATCATACATAAAAGAATTCAGAGAAGATTCAAATATTGTTCATAGATAAACTTGATCATAAACCCACAATTCATCGGTCTCAACAAACACCGCAAAAAGAAGATTACATCGAATAGATCTCCACGAGAGAGGGGAAGAACATTGTATTGAGATCCAAAAAGAGAGAAGAAGCCATCTAGCTAATAACTATGGACCCGAAGGTCTGAGGTAAACTACTCACACTTCATCGGAGAGGCTATGGTGTTGATGTAGAAGCCCTCCGTGATGGATGCCCCCTCCGGCGGACCTCCGGAACAGGCCCCAAGATGGGATCTCGTGGGTACAGAAGGTTGCGGTGGTGGAATTAGGTTTTTGGCTCCTGTTCTGATCGTTTTGGGGTACGTAGGTATATATAGGAGGAAGAAGTACGTCGGTGGAGCAACAGGGGGCCCACGAGGGTGGAGGGCGCGCCCTGGGGGGGTAGGCGCGCGCCCCTACCTCGTGGCCTCCTGGAAGCTTCTCTTACGTAGGATCCAAGTCTCCTGGATCATGTTCGTTCCAAAAATCACGCTCCCGAAGGATTCATTCCGTTTGGACTCCGGTTGATATTCTTTTTTTGCGAAACTCTGAAATGGGTGAAAAACAGCAATTCTGGGCTGGGCCTCCGGTTAATAGGTTAGTCCCAAAAATAATATAAAAGTGGATAATAAAGCCCAATAATGTCCAAAACAGAAGATAATATAGCATGGAGCAATCAAAAATTATAGATACGTTGGAGACGTATCAAGCATCCCCAAGCTTAATTCCCGCTCGTCCTCGAGTAGGTAAATGATAAAAACAGAATTTTTGATGCAGAGTGCTACTAGGCATAATTTCAATGTAATTCTTCTTAATTGTGGTATGAATATTCAGATCCGAAAGATTCAAGGTAAAAGTTCATATTGACATAAAATAATAATACTTCAAGCATACTAACTAAGCAATTATGTCCTCTCAAAATAACATGGCCAAAGAAAGTTCATCCCTACAAAATCATATAGTTTAGTCATGCTCCATTTTCGTTACACAAGAATGCTCTCATCATGCACAACCCCAATGACAAGCCAAGCAATTGTTTCATACTTTAGTACTCTCAAACCTATAAACTTTCACGCAATATATGAGCGCGAGCCATGGACATAGCACTATGGGTGGAATAGAATATGATGATGGGGGTTATGTGGAGAAGACAAAAAAGGAGAAAGTCTCACATCAACGAGGCTAATCAATGAGCTATGGAGATGCCCATCGATTGATGTTAATGCAAGGAGTAGGGATTGCCATGCAACGGATGCACTAGAGCTATAAATGTATGAAAGCTCAACAAAAAGAAACTAAGTGGGTGTGCATCCAACTTGCTTGCTCACGAAGACCTAGGGCACTTGAGGAGGCCCATTGTTGGAATATACAAGCCAAGTTCTATAATGAAAAATTCCCACTAGTATATGAAAGTGACAAAACAAGAGACTCTCTATCATGAAGATTATGGTGCTACTTTGAAGCACAAGTGTGGCAAAGGATAGTAGCATTGTCCCTTCTCTTTTTCTCTCATTTTTTTGGGCCTTCTCTCTTTTTTTTATGGCCTTTCTCTCTCTCTTTTTTTATTCCTCACTTGGGACAATGCTCTAGAAAATGATGATCATGACACTTCTATTTATTTACAACTCAATGATTACAACTCGATACTAGAACAAAGTATGACTCTATATGAATGCCTCCGGCGGTGTACCGGGATATGCAATGTACCAAGAGTGGCATGTATGGTGGCTTTGCCACAAATACTATGTCAACTACATGATCACGCTAAGCAATATGACAATGATGAATGTGTCATGATAAACTGAATGGTGGAAAGTTGCATGGCAATATATCTCGGAATGGCTATGGAAATGCCATAATAGGAGGTATGGTGGCTGTTTTGAGGAAGATATAAAGAGGTTTATGTGTGAAAGAGCGTATCATATCACGAGGTTTGGATGCACCGGCGAAGTTTGCACCAACTCTCAATGTGAGAAAGGGCAATGCACGGTACCGAAGAGGCTAGCAATGATGGAAGGGTGAGAGTGCGTATAATCCATGGACTCAACATTAGTCATAAAGAACTCACATACTTATTGCAAAAATCTACAAGTCATCAAAAACCAAGCACTACGCGCATGCTCCTAGGGGGATAGATTGGTAGGAAAAGACCATCGCTCGTCCCCGACCGCCACTCATAAGGAAGACGATCAAAGAACACCTCATGTTTCAAATTTGTTACATAACATTTACCATACGTGCATGCTACGGGACTTGCAAACTTCAACACAAGCATTTCTCAAATTCACAACTACTCAACTAGCACGGCTTTGATATTATTACCTCCATATCTCAAAACTATCATCAAGTATCAAACTACTCTTAGTATTCAATGCACTCATAAGAAAGTTTTTACTATTCTTGAATACCTAGCATATTAGGATTATTTAAGAAAATTACCAAGCTATTTAAGACTCTCAAAATAATCTAAGTGAAGCATGAGAGATCAATAGTTTGTATAAAACAAATCCACCACCGTGCTCTAAAAGATATAAGTGAAGGACTAGAGCAAAGCTATATAACTCAAAAGATATAAGTGGAGCACATAGAGTATTCTAATAATTTTCGAATCATGTGTGTCTCTCTCAAAAGGTGTGTACAGCAAGGATGATTGTGGTAAACTAAAAAGCAAAGACTCAAATCATACAAGACGCTCCAAGCAAAACACATATCATGTGGTGAATAAAAATATAGCTCCAAGTAAAGTTACCGATGGAAGTAGACGAAAGAGGGGATGCCTTCCGGGGCATCCCCAAGCTTTGGATTTTTGGTGTCCTTAGATTATCTTGGGGGTGCCATGGGCATCCCCAATCTTAGGCTCTTGCCACTCCTTGTTCCATAATCCATCAAATCTTTCACCCAAAACTTGAAAACTTCACAACACAAAACTTAACAGAAAATCTCGTGAGCTCCGTTAGCGAAAGAAAACAAAAGACAACTTCAAGGTACTGTAATGAACTCATTATTTATTTATATTGGTGTTAAACCTACTGTATTCCAACTTCTATATGGTTTATAAACTATTTTACTAGCCATAGATTCATCAAAATAAGCAAACAACACACGGAAAACAGAATCTGTCAAAAACAGAACAGTCTGTATTAATCTGTAACTAACGCAAACTTCTGGAACTCCAAAAAATCAGCCAAAATAGGACGACCTAGAAAATTTATTTATTGATCAGCAGAAATTGGAATCAGTATTTTATCACGTTCTGGTGATTTTTAACAATTGTTTTCGTGAACAGAAAGTTTCTGGAAATTTCTGCAAGATCAAATAACTATAATCCAAGAAGATCCTGTAGGTTTAACTTGGCACAAACACTAATTAAAACATAAAAACACATATAACCAGAGGCTAGAACAAATATTTATTCCTAAACAGAAGCGAAAAGCAAAAAACTAAAATAAAATTGGGTTGCCTCCCAACAAGCGCTATCGTTTAACGCCCCTAGCTGGGCATAGAAGCAAGGATAGATCTAGGTATTGTCATCTTTGGTAGGCAATCCATAAGTGGCTCTCATAATAGATTCATAAGGTAGTTTTATTTTCTTCCTAGGGAAGTGTTCCATGTCTTTCTTTAATGGAAATTAGAATCTAATATCCCCTTCCTTCATATCAATAATTGCACCAATTGTTCTAAGGAAAGGTCTACCAAGAATAATAGGACATGAAGGATTGCAATCTATATCAAGAACGATAAAATCTACGGGCACATAATTCCTATTTGCAACAATAAGAACATCATTAATTCTTCCCATAGGTTTCTTAATAGTGGAATCCGCAAGGTGCAAGTTTAGAGAGCAATCATCAAAATCACGGAAATCTAGCAAATCGCACAAAGTTTTGGGAATAGTGGAAACACTAGCACCCAAATCACATAAAGCATAGAACTCATGATCCTTAATATTAATTTTAATAGTTGGTTCCCATTCATCATAAAGTTTTCTAGGGATAGAAACTTCCAACTCAAGTTTTTCTTCATAAGATTGCATGAAGGCATCAACGATATGTTTAGTAAAAGCTTTATTTTGACTATAAGCATGAGGAGAATTTAGCACGGATTGCAACAAGGAAATACAATCTATTAAAGAGCACTTTTCATAATTAAATTCCTTGAAATCCAAAATAGTGGGTTTATCAACATCTAGGGTTTTGATTTCTTCAATCCCACTTTTATCAATTTTAGCATCAAGATCTAAAAACTCTAAATTTTTGGAACGCCTTCTAGGTAAAGGTGGATCATATTCAGTCCCATCATTATCAAGATTCATATTGCAAAACAAAGATTTAATAGGGGACACATCTATAACTTTTAGATCTTCATCTTTATTTTCATAGAAATTTGAAGAACACGCTTTCATAAAGCAATCTTTCTTAGCACGCATCCTAGCGGTTCATTCTTTGCACTCATCAATGGAAATTATCATGGCTTTGAGAGACTCATTGATATCATGCTTAGGAGGAATAGATCTAAGTTTTAAAGAATCAACATCAAGAGAAATTCTATCAACGTTCCTAGCCAATTCATCAACTTTAAGCAATTTCTCTTCAAGCAAAACATTGAAATTCTTTTGTGAATTCATAAACTCTTTAACACTAGTCTCAAATTCAGAGGGCATATTATTAAAATTTCCATAAGAATTGTTGTAGGAATTACCATAATTATTAGAGGAATTGCTAGGATAAGGCCTAGGATTAAAGTTTCCTCTATACGTGTTGCTACCAAAATTATTCCTACCAACAAAATTCACATCCATAGATTCATTATTATTCTCAATCAAAGTAGACAAAGGCATATCATTAGGATCAGAAGAAACACTCTTACTAGCAAATAATTTCATAAGTTCATCCATCTTTCCACTCAAAACATTAATTTCTTCTATCGCATGCACTTTTTTATTAGTAGATCTTTCAGTGTGCCATTGAGAATAATTAACCATAATATTATCTAGGAGTTTAGTAGCTTCTCCTAAAGTGATTTACATAAAAGTGCCTCCCGCGGCCGAATCTAAAAGATTTCTAGAAGCAAAATTCAATCTGGCATAGAAATTTTGTATAATCATCCACAAATTCAAACCATGAGTAGGGCAATTACGTTTCATTAATTTCATCCTCTCCCAAGCTTGTGCAACATGTTCATGATCAAGTTGCGTAAAATTCAAAATATTTTTTCTAAGAGAGATGATCTTAGCGGGAGGAAAATACTTAGAGATAAAAGCATCTTTGCACTTATTCCAAGAATCAATACTATTTTTAGGCAAAGACGAAAACCAAGCTTTAGCATGATCTCTAAGCAAAAAAGGAAATAGCTTCAATTTAACAATATCATTATCAACATCTTTCTTATTTTGCATATCACACAAATCAACGAAGCTATTTAGATGAGTAGCGGCATCTTCACTAGGAAGGCCGACGAATTGATCTTTCATGACAAGATTCAACAAAGCAGCATTGATTTCACAAGATTCAGTATCGGTAAGAGGAGCAATCGGAGTGCTAAGGAAATCATTATTGTTGGTATTGGTAAAGTCACATAATTTGGTATTATCTTGAGCCATCGTGACAAACAAGCAATCCAACACACGAGCAAACAAAAAGCAAGCGAAAAAGAGGCGAACGAAAAAAGAGAGGGCGAATAAAACGGCAAGGGTGAAGTGGGGGAGAGGAAAACGAGAGGCAAATGGCAAATAATGTGATGCGGGAGATAAGGGTTTGTGATGGGTACTTGGTATGTTGACTTTTGCGTTGACCTCCCCGGCAATGGCGCCAGAAATCCTTCTTGCTACCTCTTGAGCACTGCGTTGGTTTTCCCTTGAAGAGGAAAGAGTGATGCAGCAAAGTAGCGTAAGTATTTCCCTCGGTTTTTGAGAACCAAGGTATCAATCCAGTAGGAGGCTACGCGCGAGTCCCTCGTACCTACACAAAACAAATAAATCCTCGCAACCAACACGATAAGGGGTTGTCAATCCCTACACGGTCACTTACGAGAGTGAGATCTGATAGATATGATAGGATAATATTTTTGGTATTTTTATGATAAAGATGCAAAGTGAAATAAAAGCAAAGTAAAAAGCAAAGGAAATAACTAAGTGTTGGAAGATTAATATGATGAAGATAGACCCGGGGGCCATAGGTTTCACTAGTGGCTTCTATCAAGAGCATAAGTATTTTACGGTGGTTGAACAAATTACTGTTGAGCAATTGACAGAATTGAGCATAGTTATGAGAATATCTAGGTATGATCATGTATATAGGCATCATGTCGGAGTCAAGTAGACCAACTCCTGCCTGCATCTACTACTATTACTCCACTCATCGACCACTATCCAGCATGCATCTAGAGTATTAAGTTCATGAAAACAGAGTAACGTCTTAAGCAAGATGACATGATGTAGATGGATAAATTCATGCAATATGATAAAAAAAACCATCTTGTTATCCTCGATGGCAACAATACAATACGTGCCTTGCTGCCCCTACTGTCACTGGGAAAGGACACCGCAAGATTGAACCCAAAGCTAAGCACTTATCCCATTGCAAGAAAGATCAATCTAGTAGGCCAAACCAAACTGATAATTCGAAGAGACTTGCAAAGATAATCAATCATACATAAAAGAATTCAGAGAAGATTCAAATATTGTTCATAGATAAACTTGATCATAAACCCACAATTCATCGGTCTCAACAAACACCGCAAAAAGAAGATTACATCGAATAGATCTCCACGAGAGAGGGGAGAACATTGTATTGAGATCCAAAAAGAGAGAAGAAGCCATCTAGCTAATAACTATGGACCCGAAGGTCTGAGGTAAACTACTCACACTTCATCGGAGAGGCTATGGTGTTGATGTAGAAGCCCTCCGTGATGGATGCCCCCTCCGGCGGAGCTCCGGAATAGGCCTCAAGATGGGATCTCATGGGTACAGAAGGTTGCGGTGGTGGAATTAGGTTTTTGGCTCCTATTCTGATCGTTTGGGGGTACATAGGTATATATAGGAGGAAAGAAGTACGTCGGTGGAGCAACAGGGGGCCCACGAGGGTGGAGGGCGCGCCCTGGGGGGGCTGGCGCGCCCCCCTACCTCGTGCCTTCCTCTTTTGTTTCTTGACGTAGGGTCCAAGTCTCCCGGATCATAATCTTCCTAAAAATCACGTTCCCGAAGGTTTCATTCCGTTTGGACTCCGTTTGATATTCGTTTTCTGCGAAACTCTGAAATAGGCAAAAAACAGCAATTCTGGGCTGGGCCTCCGGTTAGTAGGTTAGTCCCAAAAATAATATAAAAGTGAATAATAAAGCCAAATAATATCCAAAACAGTAGATAATATAACATGGAGCAATCAAAAATTATAGATACATTGGAGACGTATCACGCGCCGGCAGTGGGTAAGAGCCATCGCCGAGGACGACCGCGTGAATGTTGCACCTTCTCACCTTCCCCGGCGGAGAGGATCCGGCCGGATCTGTGACCAGCGGTGAGTAGAGAGAGAGAGTGCGGCCACCGCTGTCGTGTTTAGATCTGGAGAGGACGAGACAGTGTGAAGAGAGCAACACTAGCAAGCAAGCGCGGAGGCTCCTACCTATATAGTGGAATACTAGTTTTCTTTTGTCTACCGGCCAGAGCTGGCTTGACCTCGGCAATGACTGTCGAGAAGTCTTCATGCACGTGCCCCGGAGGCGCAGTTGTTGTCATTTTGATCTGAAGCACCGGATTATAACATATAACATGAAAAAATGCCACATGACAAGAAATCATAACCTCACTGCCCAAAGGAGACAAGATGAATCCCGACGAACAAACTAGACGAGGATCAAAGCTCAAATTAAAGATAAACTCGTAGAAAAGGGGTCCGTCGATAGTAGTCTTCGTGCATGTGCCCCCAATGACTAGCCCAACTCAGTTGTCGCTGTTTAACCCTCGCAGTGATCCGAAGCACATGACACCTAATTTTGCGAGATGACAAGAAACCTTTTTTTAGATTTCTCACCAGAACTATAGCCCTGTACAACACAGCCTGCACGATATGTAGACGATAGCCAATCTAGGTGTGTCTGCTGGAGTCTGGTCACATGCATGGACGAACTGATCTTCCGTGTCTTGCAGGGATCGTCCAGGTACCAAGGTGGAGTATGTGCTTTTATTAACTCAGCCGACTTGCGGGGCCGGGGAGTGTGCCTATGGTCGGTTCTCAATTACGGTCCCACATGTGTGTGCAAAGGCAATATGACGCGCGTTCCATTCGGAGAGCGGCGTGCCAGACCGACTGACCATCTGTGGTGCGACGCGAACGCGACGGGCGTGCTGTATACTCCGTACATGTGTACCGCCGTTTTCTTGAGGCTTTGCTCCATGGCGCAATCCATGGATACAAAATTAGTATACTGTACTATTTAAAAGTCGAGGGCGGGGCTTTTCCCGCGCGGTAGGCGGGGCAGTTCCGCCTAGTCGGTTCGACAGAGACGCGAGAAGATGAGGGAGTAGGCTGCTGCAAACGTGGGGCTGTGTGATTTGACAGTGAGTTACTGCTGGACAGGTGGGGCCCGGTGATTTGACTTGCCATTATCATTTTAACTGCGGCGCTACGACCGGCTTGAGTCTCCCGATTCCTGACCACCTCCATACACATGCCTCTCCCGATGCTCCACCATGTAGAGGCTGGCTCTTGCTTGAGAGCCCACTCCTCCACTTTTTCCTTGCCTCTTTCCCCCACATATGCAAAAATGCCATGTAAAGCGGGCTTATAGCCCACTATTGTACTTGATCCTACAGGTGCTAAGCGTGCCACATAGGCATAAAGTCTGATGTGGCAAGTTAATTAAGAAGAGAGAGACTAGTTTGGTGACCCCAGGAAGAAACAGTGCTAAGCGCGTGTACCTAGATGTAGACTAGTTTGGTGGTAGGTGCGACCATGATACGGGCTGCTGGCAGCCCTTGGATCTGAGATCGAACGGTTGCATGCTAAGTTGCTGAAAATTTGCAGAATAACCCTCCAGGATAGGATATTCACCCATAGGTCTAGAATCACGCCATGCAATCGTTCGATCTCAGATCCAAGGGCTCTCAGAAGCCCGTATCATGGGAGAATGGAAAGCTTCGTATCACCTGTAATTTTCCCGATGCTTGACATGACATCGAAAGCCATTTAATTGGGCGTCGAGTAGACATGACATCTAATTGGGCCCCCATAGTACTGTGCATGAATCCATTTATCCACTAGGCAAGCCACTACCCTGCCATTCGCACGCCCCCCCCCCCACTCGACATTTTTACAATCGATAAACCGCTCCTAGTCGTCCCGTCCTTTCACATTACGGCAGTTCCACTAATACTAACCCTCCTCCCAAATCCATGGCGTCCCAAATCTCCATGATCGGTGGTGAGTACAAGGTTAGAACCATCACCGGCGATGAGTTCGACGTCATCTACACCCATTCTTCCACAACGGTGAAAGAATGCCTTGCTCGCTTCAAACGCATGTTCGAAAACTCAAATGATGAGTGGGTCGCTGGGCTAGATGTTGAGTACACCACAGTCCTGGGAAGCGAGAAGAAATTAAAGGAGGCAGAGAAGAAGAAGCCCGCCGTGATCCAGGTTTGTGTGCATGACTTATGCTTGGTCTACCACATATGCCATGCCGACGTTGAGTGCGAGGAATCTAAGAAGTTCCTCAAGGGCGGCCGAGTCAAATTTGTTACTATGGACTTAGGAACGACAAGGAAATCCTGGGTCGGATAGGCCTCGTTGTAGGCGACCCCTTCGACCTCCAGAAGGAAGGGCTGGTGCCCTCCCTTGATTAGCCTTCAATGCTGACCCTGGCAGAAGCCATGGTTCATCCTTCGTACGATAAACTAGAGAAACCTCCGTACACGTTTCATCGTCATGCATGGCAGTGGAAAGTACTAGATATGGACCACATCCACTATGCTGCAATGGATGGCTACCTTTGTTTCAATATCTACAAGGGTTGGATGAAGAGCAAGAGCCAAGTGTGCGGTTCAAGCAAAGAAGTATCGCCCAAGAGGAGGAGGGACAAGGACGAAGTCGAGGACGTGGACGAGGAGGCCGAGTAAGGTGGCAGTGTCGTTGCTCATGGTGGTTCTAATGCAGTGTCTACCGGATTAGTTGCTTAGTTTAATTTCTGGTGTGCTTAGTTTTATTTGAGGGGTGTGTTGTGCTGAGCCCCCAACAGAACTATGTTATGTTTCTTCTCGTTATATTTCGTACATTTCATCTTTTAGTTGGTATAGTACTACCACTCGTTTCTTGACATTATATACGTACAATATATATGGCCAACATCATATAGCCAGCAGTTTAGTTGTCAAAGAATTTCAGGGTGCTTAGTTTTGTCAAAGAATTCCAGGGTGCTTAGATTTATTTGAGGGGTGTGTTGTGTTGGACACCATTAACTTATCATTGTGAGAATCGGCTTATTTTTGTCATGTAACATGGTCAACGGGGTTTGACGTGAAAATAACAATGTTTAATGGCATTTCTGAGCAAACATCTAACTTAACGATGGCATTTTTTAGATATCTAATTGCATTTTTGAGCAGGCATCTCACGGATCGATGGCATTTTTTGAGTAGTTGTAACTTCTAATGGCAAAACTGAGTAGTGATACACAACTAGTGGCATAAATAATAAGAACCCAAGAATTAAATGGGGCTAATTTCTTTATACCTTTGTGTGCGAAACAATATACGCTGCCTACCGCCAGATTTTCTTTACAGAGGCAACATAGAACTATATGAGCGCCCTGTTAAATTTTAGAATTATTCTGGTTCGTTTGGCCTTTTTTATACATTAATTGAGTTTCTGGTCATTTATGTGCATAATTCAAATTTGAACTACAAGCACATGCTCCCATGCACCAAAGTTGACTGAAAAATCACATGTGTGTCCTTGGGTGAATTTCTAGGTCCCATGCAAGAAATGGGAATGAAATTCAAACATCTGGGCATCGTGGTTCGGCCGAGAACATTGATAAGCTTGGTTTTAAAATTCTTGTAAATCCAAAACACGCCTAAAAATCATGAAACTTGGCATGGTGTCATGTCATGGTACTACCATGCTGTGGTAAAAAAATGCAGAATAGGAACAAGTTTTGGTATAAGTTTCTTGCAAACTGGAGCTTCTCTCAAGAAAGCTCGTGGTTCTGAGAGGGAACGTGCCACCTTTGTGTGCATAATTCAAATTTTAAATACAAGCACATGCTCCAGTGCACCAAAGCTGGTTGAAAAATCACATGTGTCTCCTCGGGTAAATTTCTAGGTCCCATGCCAGAAATGGGAATGAAATTCAAACATCTGGGTGTCATGGCTCGGTTGGAAACATTGAGAAACTTGGTTTTTTAATTCCTGTAAATCCGAAACACGCATGAAAATCATGAAACTTGGCTTGGTGCCATGACATGGCACCAGCATGCTGTGGTAATTTTGCTATCCGATTTGCGAAGATGCACACATTAACAATCAACAAAGTCATTTTGGAACAAGTGTTGTCACGTTAAAATCGGAAACACAAGTATTATTGAAACCGTGGGCGTTCTATTTACCATTTACGTGCCACCACGCGTCCCCTTTTTTTATTAGCTAGGAGGCGCCGTGCAGGGTAGCTATTTGAGTACAGGAGGCGTGCGATCAGACCCCTGCGCGTGCTTATCGAGAGGAGAGCCCTTTGACCTCCATCTGCCGTCCACCTTTGTCCCAAGGTACCATTAATGGCGCCCGAGCCTCTGTTTAATGGCGTGGCAATGTCTCACTCGACTGAGATTTAAGAGAGAAAAAAGAAAATTTTGCACGGATCTTGATGTAAGATACGACGGACCTATATAGCATCTACTACGAATTATAGCAAGACTGATGAATATATATAAGGACGACGAGAGTGGATAATAATTGTCTTACATAACTAGGAAGATAATTAAAAAAGCCACATGCGGCTACGCCCGAAATACACAAGGGCAAAAGAAGAAGGAAGACGCATACAACGATCTGGCTCACTGATCTCTACTTTCTTTATGCGCCGTAGGTCGCGGAGACTAGTTCTTGCGGCGGGCGATGATTCCTTTCATCAGTTTCATGTCCTTAATACACTGCTTGGCAGCATCCATGGATTCCTCCACCAGCCTGTTGCGCTCGATGCGGAGCATGGCATTCTTGTCCATAAGTTTCTTGATGATGACGCCCGTCCTCTGCAACACGGCAGCGATCTCCTCCTCCTGCTTCGCCCTTCTGGCGATCTTCGCCCTCAGCAGGTCGTGCTCACCCCGGAGCTTCGCATTGCCCTCCCCTAGTTGCCAGATGACGCCGGTAGCCTCGTCCTGCAACCTCGCCCAGCCGGAATTTTGATCCATCTGGCTATGGACCATCGCACGCATGCGCCTGTAAGAGTCGTCGCCTGCCCGTGGGAAATTTTCCCAGGTCGCCGCGGCGCGGCGGGACCTCCGTGCTGCTTCGGCGGCACGGCGGGACATCGCTGCTGCTTCCGCGGCGTGGCCCGACCAGTCTGCTACATCGACGGCGCGGCGGGACCTCCGTGTTGCTTCGGCGGCGCAGCGGGACCTTTGTGCTGCTACTGTTGCGTGGCTGGACATGTCGGCTGCTTGCGCGGCGAGGCGGGACATCTCTCATGCTTCCTCTTCCATGCTCACCTCTCCCTGGTGGAAATCTCTCGACCCAGAACTCACGCTGGCTATGGCTTGATTGTTTCTTGTGGATGAGGAGTTGAGGAGGAATGTGCAGTCATCTTAGCATAGTAGTATTTATAACCGAGTACTACTAATACGCTCCTAAGTGGGAGACCGTTTAGGTTGTGATCGGTGTGAATAGGTTTGCAATTAAATATAGCGTGGTAGTAGTAGTAATTTGGAATGTGACGAGACGCGCTCAAGATTTATTGACGGTTCTAGTTTCGAAGTGCGGCACTATTCCCGGATGGCGTAACGTCGGCACATTTTCTCGGCCGTGGTGTAGCATATGCCATGGTACTACTAGTTCTTTTTCTACTGCTGTGTACGTGCAAAAACTGGCACCGTCGGATACATATCTTACGCTTGGCGTTCGACATGAATAGCCTCGTGGCGAGCTATAGACTAGTCTTTTTTTCAGACGCGTTACACCTATCTCTCGGGACTTCTCGCACGCACCATCACTGCTCCCTAGGCCGATGCCACCCACATACAGTTGTACTCTGAGAAGAGGTGCACGCACGCACTCGTCCTCTCTCACACACGCATCTGTAGCTACGAATTGTAGTGTTCTCAACCATCCGATTGGCTCTATCATAGGTTTCACGTTGCTCCTTGGCCTTGAGATTGAGATGTTTTAAACGCAGAGGCTAAGATGGAGGCGCGAGGTTTTGGTTAATGTGCGGGCCGCACACGGCACCAACACGACACGAGCTTCATCTGCTTGGTGCGCATGCAATCGGGTGAGTTGTCCAAGTATAGACACAACCAGGCCCTCGTTGGTATCCGCGCCTCGACTTTGGCTGGTCATAGTGGAGAGTAACATAGACCAGTTACTAGTCTATGTTACTAGTACCTTCATAGTGGGTAGTGTCATATACGTAGTAGTATATGCATAGTTTTTCTCCATGGCGCAATCCATCGATACTACTACTGTACAAATGTATACTTTTTTAAAAGGCTAGAGGGCGGGGCAGTCTAGCTTGGTCCTTTTTACGAGAGGTGAGGGCCTTTGTGATTTGATGGCTCATTACTGCTGGAAGGCGGGGCCTTGTGATTTGACTGCTCGTATAAATGTGTCGACGACCTGAGGAGGAGCAAAGAACCGTGCGGTATACTCAAGTTTTCCTCTGGAGTACGACGGAGGAGCACAAAACACGGCAGCCCAGTGCCATATCCTCTACTCTCTACTCTTATTATATATTACTAGCAAGAGGCATTGTTCTATTGGCGATAAAGAATGATCTAATTTGCTAGTCATCTCATTTTTAGCATTGTTCTATTCATGCCTCGCATAGAAGGTGACACGTGCGGTGGAACACCCGAAGCAAAATAAGAAACACAGGAGAAAAATAAGGAGGATTATGACCCCAAAAAAAGAAGGAAGACGCACACACAAGTCTGGGGCGCTGCTCTCACTACATGAAGGGTTGCTGGCCGCGGAGTCGTAACTGCTTCTTCATCGCCTCCACGACCTCTATCTCCTTGCGCGTCTCCTCCGCCATCTTCATCATTGTGTCCATGACGCGGTATTTCTCGACGCGAGCCTTCATCATCTGTTCCACGGCCGCATTACGTACCTTGACAGCAGTCGGGTGCTCGATGCGGAACTTCACCAACTCCTCCTTCTGTTCCATGACGAGGGCCTGCAACATCTTCATCGAGGAACTACTATTCTCATGCAGCTTCTTCCAGCCGGCGTTCTCCTCCTTCAGCAGGTCGAGCTCGTGGCAGAGCTTCGCGTTGTCCTCCTGAAGTTGCAGGATTTCACCGGACGCCTTCTTCTTCGAGGCAATGCTCTTCTTCAGCAGCATCACCAAGTCGGCGGTCAACTCCCCCTGCTCATTGAGCTCAGCGGGCATGTCGTCGAGGCTCTCCTTCAGCAGCTCCACCAAGCCGTGGATGAACTCCTTCTGCTTATTGAGGTGCTTATTGAGCTGATCGGGCATGCCGTCGAGGGATAACGACTCCAGTGCCGCCAGCTCGGCATGTTCGCCTCCGCGTCTAGGGCGCTCCTGGGAGCCATCGCCTGCCCGTGAGAGATCTTCCGAGGTCTCTGCGTGGCGGAGAGCCCTCTTTTTTTTCCGTAGCCTTGGTTGCCGCTCCCTTGTTACGAGTAGTTCTTGACCTAGAGCTCTGCACACCGGCCATGGCAAGGACGGACGAAGAAGCAGGACTTATGAGGAGGAAGGTAGAGTAATTTTCGGTTAGGTACTTCCCCTTTTTATAGCCTAAGTACTAGCACTAGTACTAAAACCTGCATAGTGGGAACATGTTCAGGTTTGGTATGTACTGGTAGGTGTGAGCAGGCTTGCACTTAATTGTAGCACTAGTACTTCCGAATGTGATGGGAACAAGGTAAAGATTAATTCATGGTTTTTGGTTTCGAGGCCCGAAACGGCTCCCGGTGAGTTTAGTGGAACATAAATTTCAAGTAGACTGCACTGCTCAGATGCGTAAATATTATGTTACTGTCAAAAATTGGCACAAAATACGAAGGAGACCAATGGAAGTACTACTAGCAACCCATGATTTAACTACTCGCATGCGCGCAGTGGAGTAGTAATGTCTTTCTTCCGCCCTCACGTCCACTCAATTTGCATGCGCTGTATTAATTGACCATCAATGAAGTGAAGGACTTTACACGCGTCAAATTATCACATGGGGTGGATCTTGGTACAAAATTGCGTCCGCCCGTGTACCCGCGTGTGCGTGCGAGGGAATGAGTGCATGTGTGGCGTGCGTGCACATCTTCGCTTCGTGCATGTACCGCCAGTGCTGCTCAGGGAGGACGAGTACATTCTTCTGGAACCAGCAGCATGTCACTGTGATCAATCCACACAAGGATGTCGCGACAACGCCTCCACATGTGCCACGTGCCCACGTGGCTTCATGAACTATAAGAGAGACACTGTGTAGCGTGCCATTGTGTTTTGCACATACTCGAAGTACTACTAAGGTACACGTGCATTGCACGTGTCAGATTTTGCAACCAAATTACGAATAAATACCACATTGTAGCATGTAAGCTCTGAGTCATATATGCCTGATGTAGACCTTCGTTTAATTCTTATAGTTCATCTCATTCAAAATCAATTAGTTTTTATAAAAAACCTAGGGCCTCTTTGATTCGTAGGATTTCCAAAACGCGGGAATAGGAAGAACATGGGATTAGAGTGGAATGTTGTCTTGAATCCTACAGGATGGTATGAGTGTTTGATTGTGCATAGAAAAAACGCAGAATTCTTTCAAAGAGGTTTGAGTGGATGGGATGTTTCCAATGAAATCTAGTGCAAATGAATCATATGGAAAAATTCCTATGGTTTACAATCCTACGAATCAAACAACCAAGATAGGAAAAATTCCTAAGGATTAGAATCCTCCAAAATTCCTTCGAGAATCCTTTGAATCAAAGAAGCCCTTAATCTATTTTATGATTCATGGAATTGTGCGTTGTAAAGCATAAAGTACAAACAAAGAATGGCAATTCAACTAGAAAAAAAGTTTGGCAGTTACGATACGGAAGATTCTAGAACAAAGGAGAACCACTTTTGTTTTGAGATTTGTGCATTATGCTTAAGTTCAACCATGGAGTCTGCTAGATTGTACATGTGGCAAAATCCGGTGGGGGCTAGAAGATGGTGCGAGGGGCCGAGTGGAGGGAGACTATGAAGGAGTGCACAACTGCGAGATTGATATTTAGAGAGAGGGGGCGAGAACGTGCGTTGTTGCACGCAGTGGCGGAGCCATGAAAAATGTCCCATGAGCTAGGGGGCCAAGCATTGCTAATCCTTTACGAGGAGGGCCAATGCATCAACTTAAACCATTTTTACCAGCAATTGTCTAATGATCACATTCATATTATATTAGCCTCGATATATAGTGATGTTAGGGGGGGCAGGGCCCTTGCTGCCCCCTGTCTTGGCCATTGTGCGCGCGTCTGAGAGATGAAGCGGAAGGCATGGATGATGAGAGGGGGGCGTTGGATATATAATTAATGTGGGTGTATTAGCTATATATGTAATCCTATATAGAGAGGTATAGATTGATCGATGTGGACGTTGGAAAGAGGGCGAGACCTCACTAGATATATAGATTGATCGGTTTATGTGGAAAACTATGAAAGACCTAGCTATACACACACACACACATAGAGGAACATCGATCGTTGCGCATGCACGTCAGAGATAAAGAATGCCCGATATGATGGAGAGGGGGATGTGTGTGTGTGTGCCTTCATGGGAGACCGGCCTGAAGAAAAAGATTGCATGTGTGTGATGGATAATGCCGACTGGTAGTGTGTGTGCATGCATGCACGAGAGAAAGTTAGTGGTACAATTATAAAGAGAAGACCAATGTGTGGGTGTAAAAGACTAGGTGAGGTCATAATCAATGTAAAGTTGAATTCAAATATTTGAATAAGAGATCATGATGTTTGAAACCCATGCATGCATGAATATAACGGAGATCTGCATGGTGTGGTTTGGAAACGAGCATGTTGCAATGTATACACATTGAACAAGGTCAGATTGGTTTGAATTTGAGATACCGATGGCAGACATCGTTAGGCCACATTGCATCCGTGCATGGACAAACTATTCTAATTGGAGATGATGGGTGGCTTTCGCATCACATATCTATATCTATACCCCTATATATATATTATTATATTTTTTATATAGTGTGTGGATAACTTTAACTTCGAAAGATGGTCATTGGATGAGGCCAATCCGATGGTGCAGAGCTGGCAAATTTGAGCACTACTAGCCGTTGGATATCATCTAGATTCCACCAGATTTTGCCACATGTACAATCTAGAAGACTCTATAGTTGAACTTAAGCATAATGCACAAACCTCAAAACACAAGCACTTCTTCTTTGTTCTAGAATCTTCCGTATCAGAATTGCCCAAATGTTTTTCTACATGATTTGTTTTTACTTTATGCCTTACAATGCACAATTCCATGAATCTTAAAATAGATTAGCTTTCTTATAAAAAAATAGATGATTTTGAATGAAATGAACTATAAGAATTAAACGAACATCTACATCATGCATATATGACTCAAAGCTTACATGCTATAATGTGGTATTTATTGATAATTTGGTTGCCAAATCTCATGCGTGCAATGCACGTGTACCTTACTAGTCTAAATGGTGTATGTGTGTGTGTTGTGCGTGTTAAACACATTGTACGTAGTATATCATACTAGTCTAAATTGTCTTTTTTTCTTTTGGGTACACGTTAAGCTTGTTCTCTCGAAATTTCAAGCCGCGCCTTGTTATGCCGAAATTTCAAGCTAGCGTCTCTGTCTATCGTGTTGCGAAACTCCCGCCTCTTCAACCCGCGCCTTGTTAGCCCGAAATATTTAAGATATATCTTTGTCTCGTTGTGCTCCGACAACTCCCTCCATCTCAACCCGTGCCTTGCTATTCCAAAATTATAACGCGCGCGAAAACTCCCACCTCCTGTGAAATCCCGACACGCAAAATGCCCGTGATACCCCTGAACCGAAAGAACCGCCTCAAATCGGTGGGGGTACTTTCGTAACTTACCCCACATTTCGGACAAGCGCGTCCCTAAGCCATGGTTCCCCACTCCCATCCCATCCGCCCACCCATTCGTACACCGAGGCCGGGAAAACCCGCGAAGCCCCACACCCTCCTCCGTCCGCCACCCAGCCGGAGCCTCTTCCCCAATGACGTCGTCCACAGCAACACCTCGACGTCCCTCATCCACCGTATTGGATGAGGATCCGTCGTCGATCTGGTCATCCCGCCGGTTCAGCCACCCCGTCCTCCACCTCCAAGGAGCTGCCCCGATGTTCCCCTCGTCTTTCGCGCCACCTCCATTCCCACACCGCCGTCTTCACCTACACCACCGGAAGAGCATCAGCATCACCGTTTCCTCGGATGAAGCTGCGGCCTAATCGGCGCCATCAAAGAGGTTGTACACTAATCGCCGCATTTTCTTCTTGATTCGATCTCACGGTGCTGCCGGCGCTCGGTCCCGAGCCGACACGGTGCGGCTCCATCCACCGCGGCATCGCCGGCCACTTCCTCCACGGCGTTGCTCCCTCGGCGGCGACGTCCACATCAGTAGGAGCTGCTGCTACTTTAGCTCTTGCTCGCGCTGCTGCTCTGCTCTTTCTCTCGGTCCCCTGCCTGGTCTGCTCTTGCTCTTGCTCTTGCTCGCGCTACTGCTCTCGCTCTTGCTCTTGCTTGCGATGCTGCTCCGATTTAGCTACACTTCAGTCGACTGAATCGACTTTTGGGTCAGTCAATTTTCAGGGGGTGGGGGGCTCGCCGGAGTTAAGGAAAAACCAGCCGCAGCCGGGAGGGGGGCTC
>NC_057814.1:399126224-399266567 GCF_018294505.1 Triticum aestivum | reverse complement strand
GGTCGCCGGCGGTGGTGGGGCGGTGGCGTGGGGATCATCGGAGAAAAAGCTCGGCACAGGGGGGGGCTAGAGGGATGGCCGGGGCGGCGGCGGACCGGCGGTGGGGAGTGTTTTCGGGGCGGGCGGGGCGGCTGTTTGGCCGGTGGTGGCTGGCGGCTCAGGGGGGTGGAAGTTGAAGATGAACTGCAAGCCCTTGATTTCGTATCCAACGGCTGCAAAATCGACTGACCAGAGATGAAAAAGTCAGTCGACTGACGTGTAGCCTCACCTCTAGTACGTTCAGTTTCGACAGTAAAATTCAGTTTCGACAGCAAAATTTAGTTTTGACTGTTAAGTTCAGTTTCGACAGTTAAATTCAGTTTTGACAGTTAAGTTAAGAGATGAGCGGCTGTTGTATACATCTAGCACTTTGTGGTTATGTATTTTACGTCATCTATTGGAGATGCTATTAGAATTCCACTCAGGTTAACGTTGTCTCTCTTGTCCTGCTTCAGCCTCGGCGTTGTACAACTCACCGGAGCTGCTCCAACAACGAAACCCTCCATCACAGCGGAGCAGTGCCTCGGGCTCCATCTCTAGACGCCTAAGATCTTCTTCCCCTCCTCCGACAGCCAAGTCAGCCGGAGCATCCTCACCGGCCAACCCAATCACGCTGAGATCGACATGGCTTCGCCAAAGAGGTTGTACACTTCTGTTGGTTTGACTTAATCTCACCATACTTCTTTGCATCCTGTGATCTTCCAATTCTTGTGAACCAAACACCCAGATTGGCAGAAATCCTGTGTTTTTAAATTCTCTTTTTTGCACGTGCATTCCTATCCTATTCCTGTCTATTTCCTATCCTTGCATTGTTAGAATCCTCAAATTCAAACAAGCCCTTACATAATTACTTCTGTTACAGATATGTGTCAAAGAAAACCTTGTGTGGTTTGTCCTGCTCCTGCGGTGCTGTGTTCCACCCCAGCTCAGCTGCTCCAACGACGGAAGGGTTCACTACAGCAGGGATCCGCTCTCCAGACTGTCTTTCGCCGCCTCAGATCTTCTTCCTCGCCGCCGGCAGCCACGACAACTGCATTACCATCATCAACTGAGCACATGACCTTGAGGACTACACACAAGAGAGGTCACACTCTTCCGTGTCTGCTTACGTTATGCATCGCTTAATATGATGACATGCTACTTTATCGTCGTGTTCACCTATTAGACTCTGAGTCAGGTCCAAACTTATGCTGAAACTTGAGTTTTTAAATGGTTGTGGGGTACATATTGGGGCAGCAATCAGTACTATCTGTCTACTATCTGGTTAATCTCGTGTGTCTACTATGAGTTTCATGTTGGGTGCAAACAAACATTAAAGGAGCCATTATCTGTATTTTTTAACTAAAGCTATTATGTGCCTGCTATCATTGGTTTTGGGTCTATCCACAGTTTGCTACCATCACTCTGGATTTGTGCATGCACTCCTTACATAATCTCACTATGTTTTATTCCTATGCATGTCAGTTATTGTACACAATGGAACTGAACATGTAGAGCAAAAGAGACGAGCCTTGCATGGCAATAAAATTTCATGCAGACGTCGCTCCATGGTGGGCGCAAAGGCAGCCCCCCCTCCACCCATTTCAGGTCATAATCAAGAGGAAGATAACTGTTCTGAGGGGGATTCAGAAGCAGAAGACCACTCCTATTTACCCCATGAGGTCTTCGATCTAACTTGCCATGCTGATGTTGGTTATATCATGCATATGGTGCCTTGCATTGCTTACTTTATACATCAAATATGTCAACTGCTTTGTTTAGACATGCTTTGTGTGAATGCCATCTGTTTAGTTTATTCATCGTTTATGTGAATTATGCAATGCCATCTTGTTTAGCCAGGCATCATATATGTGAATTTTGCAATGCCATCCTGCTTAGCCAGTCATCTTATATGTGAATTATATCAGGCCATCCTTTTTTTTCGTTACGTATTACATTTGTCAACAATGTTAGTACATTCAACTACTCTTCGTGTGCATCAGCCATTTGACACGGTGATGGAAAATTCTGGAGTGAAAACAAGGTCTTCAGAGCAGACTATGCTATCTGACGAAGCGCATATCTCGCTAGTTACGGATAGCTCCTGAGAGGAGGATTCAGAGACAGATGACCAGTCCTATTCCCCCCCCCCCCGAGGTGTATGCTCTAATTAACTTGGCAGGGTTATGTTGCTCATATCGTGCATATGGTGTCTTGCATTGCGATGTCATTTGATTAGTTTAGACATGCTTTGTGTGAATGCCACCAGTTTAGTGTCTAATTACCATATATGTGAATTATGCATTGCCATCTTGTTGCAAGACATTATATATGTGAATTATGCAATGCTATCTTGTTGCAAAGGCATTATTTATGTGAATTATGCAATGCCATGCTGTTGAGCCAATCATCATGTATGTGAATTATATCATGCTATCATTTTTTTTGTATTACGTGTTCCATTTGTCGACAACGTTTGTATATTCAACTACTCTTCCTGTGCATCAGCCATTTGAAGCGGTGATGGAAGTATCTGGAGTGAAAACAAGGTATTCAGAGCAGACAACGCTACCTGCTGAAGCAGACATCTTGCTGGATACAGAGAGCTCCTCAGAGGAGGATTCAGAGACTGATGACCAGTCCTATTTCCCCCCTGAGGTCTATGCTCAAACTTGGCAGGGTTATATTACCCATGTCATGCATGTTGTCTTGCATTGCTTAGTTTTTACATCATATATGGATTGCCATCTACTTACTTGCTTACTATATAAATCATATATTTGAATTATATCATGCCATCATGTTTACATACACAACATCTATCTGAATTATGGCATGGCAACCCATTTAATAAAGACATCATATAGTTATATCATCTCATCTTGTTTAGTGTTTACAGTCATCATATTTTGAATTATGTCATTCTATCTGGGAATTATATCATGCTATCATGTTTCCATAGGCGGCATGTATGTGAATTATGGCATGCCAACCTATTTAATAAACACATTATATAGTTATATCATGTCATCCTGTTTACATAGTCATCATATTTTGAACTATGTCTTTCCATCTTTTTTAGTTAGCCATCATAATGTGAAATTGTATCATGCTATCCTGTTTGGTTAGACAACATAAATGTGAATTATTTCATGCCCTCTTTTATTCCCCACTATCCATTGCACCTGTCTATCATACAATGTATGTACATTCAATTACTTTTCTTGTTTATCAGCCATTTGAATTGGAGAGGGTGATGGCAGTATCTAAGGGAGTAACAACACGGTCTTCAGAAAAGATAGTGCTACCAGTTGATGCAGATAGAACCATGGTTGTACTTGCCCAAGAACCAGCCCAACCACACATAACCCAGACTCCCACAGATTGTACCCCTACCCAGTTGGACAGAGAACCAGCTACACCCCTTATAACCACAACCCTAGCAGATAGTAACCCAGTTCCAGTTGACACAACATCGTCTCCACCACAGAGCACCCAAACACGAGCAGTTAGTAAGGGAACTGCAGTGCCCAAAGCACGAGGACCACCACTCCGAATCCCAACTCAACGCTTAGAGAAGAAGAATTGTTCTCAGGTCAGGTTCTGTAGCTATGGTTCATACTCCTTTGCTCTTGCATCACTGTATTTACTCAGACCAACTATTTTCAAATTTGAAGGATGGAATTGAAACTCCAATGGCGCAACAGGTATGTTTTAAACTTGTTTCTTTAACTGGTTTGCTGTTGTAACTTGCTCTATATTGATTTCAGTTTCAATTGAATAAACAGTTATGTTCTCATGTCATGCACATTACAAGTGTCTCTATAGTTTCCCACACTTATATTCTGTCTATTCTGCTTT
This sequence comes from Triticum aestivum, assembly GCF_018294505.1. Lineage (NCBI taxonomy): Eukaryota > Viridiplantae > Streptophyta > Magnoliopsida > Poales > Poaceae > Triticum > Triticum aestivum. Next base: position 399,262,688 of record NC_057814.1, on the reverse strand, counting down.
GTCTTGAACAAATATTATTTGAACTGTGTCTCTATCTTGATTGGGCAACAAAAACTAGAATGATATAGACCATAAAGTGACCATGGTACATAGATATATGTTTGTTTCATGTTGTTATCCTGTGCACTTTACTACTGAACTGATTTACCAAAATGAGTTTCATATACAACATGGTAAACCTATGATGTGTCTGCTTGTTTCTCTTTTAGAATGCGGACAAAATATTGGAGAACAGTACCCCGTTATGCAATGGTGAAGGAAGTATTGCAGATAAGGTTCAAGATAGTGAGACATCCCTGTTGGTCTCCAAGAAAGCTGATAAAAACTACCTTGACGACAGTGAGAGAACCCAGAAGTCCTGTCTTGATGTAGTGTTTGAGTTACTGGCCACTACCGCTGGCACAAGCTCTTCGAACTCGCTGCCTGAATCAGTTCGTCTTCTTGAGTCTCAGCTTCAAGTTGAAAGACATTGATCAGATGTGTTGCGACAGGAAGCTGAAGGACCGAGGAAGTCCCTGCAGAATTCAGATGCATACTTTCTGGTGCAACAGCAAGCGCTGGAGGATTTAAGCGCCAAACAAGAGAAAGTTAATAAGCTTGCTAAGCATCTTGCCAGCATTATGGGTACCCAAGATATTGTTTCTTGAGATCTTCTGAAGTGGTTTCAGTTCTGGACATGTTTTGTTGCGGCGTTTATTTGCACTGGTTGCCAACTTTGACAACTAGTGTATATGATATGCTGCTTTGTTCCCTATATTTGCACTGGTGGCGAACTTTGATGCCCATTGGATGTAATATGTGTAATAGCCGTGATAGCCTAGCATAAGTTGCTTCCTTATTTATTTCCTTGTTGTCTTGTTTATTTGTTTGCTTGTAGTCAGTGTTGTTCTTTTTCCGCGGTTTGCTAGTGGCTGCAATAACCTTTTTTTAAACTAGGCCACAATAACCATGGGCTACATATTTACTGTAGTGACACTGGGCCTTCTACGGGCCGTAGAAACAATGGGCCTTCTACGGGGCGTAGAAACAATGGGCCTTATACGGGCCGTAGACACAATGGGCCTTCTATGGGTCGTATCATCAATGGGCCTTCTACGGGCTTATGATCGGTTGGCCAAACATGGGCCAATAACAGACCACATTATGGCCGTAAATGGGCTAGAGTTGAAATCGTCCGTTCATGGGCCGACCATAACGGGCCATCGTTAATCATCCGTATTTTGATGACGCTATCAAAACGGCCCAACGTATTAACGGGCCACAAACGGGCCGACTGTAACCACGGGCTGAATTTGGCCCACAAGCAGAAAATGACAGTAACGGGCCGTAAGTAAACGAATGTGGAAATGAGCCCAAGAATAAATGGGCCCCGAGAAGGCCGAAAGATAACATGGGCTGGAAACGGCCCAACTGAATAATGGGCCGTTAATGGGTATAAAGTGATACACTGTTCATTACGGGCCAGTTTCACCACGGGCCGTTAATGGGCCAAGAGTTACAAAGGGCCTCATCTGGGCCGAAAGACGTCATGGGCCATACATGGGCCGGAACTTAAAACGGGCTGGAATCATATTGGACGGCCCAGATGACGCTACTGGGCCTAATTCAGAGAGGTCGTAACGGGCCCTGGGTTAGCGGGCTGTAAATGGGCTATATGCAAACAGGCCGTTAACAGGCTTTCCGCGGGCCGGCCTTTTAATAGGAATGGGCCTCTGTTGGGCCGTGCCACGTGTCGACGTATCATAGGCGCCTTCTGTCCAATGAGTGGATAACATCTGTCCCAACGGTGAGCCGACACGTGTTTCCTCCAGCCAATGATGATTTTACACGTGGAAAATCCCCATTGGTCGGGGCTGTTAGCGGGTTATCGGATCCAAAACCAGACCCGATAGCTTAACGGTGTTCCGTTACAGTGGATGCCACGTGTCGGTCACCCTTGACGAAAGCACTTCTATGACTCGCGATTTATCGTCATGGAAGTGGACACTTCCGTGATGATAATTTTGGTAATATCATGGAACACTTCTACGACAGCACAGGTATGACAATCTTGATTCTATCATAAATTTGCATTGGATGTACATGCATGACAGAAAACGTGACATACTGTGACAAACACGTATCATCACGGAAGTGTCTTTTTTTGTAGTGATAGAAGGATATTTTCAATGAAAGACCTCGTTGAAGCTGCTTATATATTGGGCATCAAGATCTATAGAGATAGATCAAGACGCTTACTTGAACTTTCACAAAGCACATACCTTGATAAAGTTTTGAAGAAGTTCAAAATGGACCAGTCAAAGAAAGGGTTCTTGCCTGTGTTACAAGGTGTGAAGTTGAGTCATACTCAATGCCCGACCACTGTAGAAGATAGAGAGAAAATGAAAGTCATTCCCTATGCCTCAGCCATAGGTTCTATCATGTATGCTATGCTGTGTACCGGACCTGATGTGCGCCTTGCTATAAGTCTAGCAGGGAGGTACCAAAGTAATCCAGTAGTGGATCACTGGACAGCGGTCAAGAACATTCTGAAGTACCTGAAAAGGACTAAGGATATGTTTCTCGTTTATGGAGGTGACAAAGAGCTCGTCATAAATGGTTACATCGATGCTAGCTTTGACACTGATCCGGATGACTAAGCCACAAATCGGATACGTATTTATATTGAATGTTGGAGCTGTCAGTTGGTGCAGTTCCAAGCAAAGCGTCGTGGCGGGATCTACGTGTGAAGCAGAGTACATAGCTGCTTCGAAAGCAGCAAATGAAGGAGTCTGGATGAAGGAGTTCATATCCGATCTAGGTGTAATACCTAGAGCATCAAGTTCAATGAAAATCTTTTGTGATCATACTGGAGCAATTGCCTTAGCGAAGTAATCCAGATTTCACAAAAGAACCAAACACATCAAGACGCTTCAACTCCATCCGTGATCAAGTGAAGGAGGGAGACATAGAGATATGCAAAATACATATGGATCTGAATGTTGCAGACCCGTTGACTAAGCCTCTTCCACGAGTAAAACATGATCAGCACCAAGACTCCATGGGTGTTAGAATCATTACAATGTAATCTAGATTACTGACTCTAGGGCAAGTGGGAGACTGAAGGAAATATGCCCTAGAGGCAAAAATAAAGTTGTTATTTATATCTCCTTATATCATAATAAATGTTTATTATTCATGCTAGAATTGTATTAACCAGAAACTTGATACATGTGTGGATACATAGACAAAACACAGTGTCCCTAATAAGCCTCTACTAGACTAGCTCGTTAATCAAAGATGGTTAAGTTTCCTAACCATAGACATGTGTTGTCATTTTATAAACGGGATCACATCATTAGGAGAATGATGTGATGGACAAGATCCATCCGTATAGTTTGTATAGTTTGTATTTTACTTCCTTGTATAGTTTGTATTTTACTTGTACAGTGGTGCTTTATCTAATAAAGGGCTGTAGGGCTTTGCCTCACAGTAAATATTCAAAAAAAAAGATCCATCCGTTAGCTTAGCATATTGATCGTTAAGTTTTATTGCTATTGCTTTCTTCATGACATATACATATTCCTTTGACTATGAGATTATGCAACTCCCGGATACCGGAGGAATACCTTCTGTGCTATCAAACGTCACAACGTAACTGGGTGATTATAAAGATACTCTACAGGTATCTCCGAAGGTGTTTGTTGGTTTGGCATAGATCGAGATTAGGATTTGTCACTCCAAGTATCGGAGAGGTATCTCTGGGCCCTCTCGGTAATACACATCATGATAAGCCTTGCAAGCAATGTGACTAATGAGTTAGTTACGGGATGATGTATTACGGAACGAGTAAAGAGACTTTCCGGTAACGAGATTGAACTAGGTATATGAAGATACCGACGATCGAATCTCGGGCAAGTAACATACCAGTGACAAAGGGAATAACGTATGTTGTCATTACGGTACGGCCGATAAAGATCTTCGTAGAATATGTGGGAACTGATGATCCAGAAGTATAGGGGATCTATCGTAGTCCTTTCGATAAGTAAGAGTGTCAAACCCAATGAGGAGCAGAAGGAAATGACAAGCGGTTTTCAGTAAGTATTCTGTGCAAGCACTGAAATTATCAGTGACAGATAGTTTTGTGATAAGGTAATTTGTAACGGGTAACAAGTAATGAAAGTAAATAAGGTGCAGCAAGGTGGCCCAATCCTTTTTGTAGCAAAGGACAAGCCTGGACAAACTCTTATATAAAGGAAAACGCTCCTGAGGACACATGGGAATTATCGTCAAGCTAGTTTTCATCACGCTCATATGATTCGCATTCTTTACTTTGATAATTTGGTATGTGGGTGGGCTGGTGCTTGGGTAGTGCCCTTTCTTGGACAAGCATCCCACTTATGATTAACCCCTATTGCAAGCATCCGCAACTACAAAATAAGTATTAAGGTAAACGTAACCATAGCATGAAACATATGGATCCAAATCAGCCCCTTACGGAGCAACTCATAAACTAGGGTTTAAGCTTTTGTCACTCTAGCAACCCATCATCCACTTATTACTTCCCAATGCCTTCCTCTAGGCCCAAACAATGGTGAAGTGTCATGTAGTCGACGTTCACATAACACCACTAGAGGAGAGACAACATACATCTCATCAAAATATCAAACGAATACCAAATTCACATGACTACTTATAGCAAGACTTCTCCCATGTCCTCAGGAACAAACATAACTACTCAAAAACCATATTCATGTTCATAATCAGAGGGGTATTAATATGCATAAAGGATCTGAACATATGATCTTCCACCAAATAAACCAACTAGCATCAACTACAAGGAGTAATCAACACTACTAGCAACCCACAGGTACCAATCTGAGGTTTTGGGACAAAGATTGGATACAAGAGATGAACTAGAGTTTTAGAGGATATGGTGCTGGTGATGATGTTGATGGAGATTGACCCCCTCCCAATGAGAGGATCGTTGGTGATGACGATGGTGATGATTTCCCCCTCCCGGAGGGATGTTTCCCCGGCAGAACAGCTCCGCCGGAGCCCTAGATTGGTTCCGCCTCGTGGCGGCGGTGTTTCGTCCCGAAAGCTTCCTTCTGATTTCTTTTCAGGGTAAAAGACTTCATATAGTAGAAGATGGGCACCGGAGGCCTGCCAGGGGGCCCACGAGGCATGGGGCGCGCCCAGGGTGGTAGGGCGCGCCCCCCACCCTCGTGGATGGTGGGTGGCCCCCCTCTGGTTAATTCTTTCGCCAGTATTTTTTATTAATTCCAAAAACTACCTCCGTGAAGTTTCAGGACTTTTGGAGCTGTGCAGAATAGGTCTCTAATATTTGCTCCTTTTCCAGCCCAGAATTCCAGCTGCAGGCATTCTTCCTCTTCATGTAAACCTTGTAAAATAAGAGAGAATAGGCATAAGTATTGTGACATAACGTATAATAACATCCCACAATGCAATAAATATCGATATAAAAGCATGATGCAAAATGGACGTATCAACTCCCCTAAGCTTAGACCTCGCTTGTCCTCAAGCGAAAACCGATAACGAAAAATATCTCCACATGTTTAGAGATAGAGGTGTCGATAAAATAAAATACGGACATGAGGGCATCATGATTATTCTTATAACAGTAACGTATATATATATATATATATTGTCATATGATTTCTTATGCTCAAGTAACAATCTATTCACAATGTAAGGTATGAATCAGAACTTCATTGAAAACCAACAAACTATGATCTCGGTCATTGAAGCAATTGCAATTTATCATAACATCGGAAAGAGTCATTATAAGAGCTTTTCAGCAAGTCCACATACTCAACTATCATTTAGTCTTTCACAATTGCTAACACTCACGCAATACTTATGGGTATGGAGTTTTAATCGGACACAGAGAAAGATAGGGGCTTATAGTGTTGCCTCCCAACCTTTTACCTCAAGGGTAATGTCAACAATAATAGTTCATCCTAACTGACATCCAATTGGATATATATATCAGGATCTTTCCAACACAATGTGCTTGCCAAAGGATAAAGTGTAAAAAGGAAAGGTGAAGATCACCGTGACTCTTGTGTAAAGTACAAGACAAGAATAAAAGATAGGCCCTTCGCAAAGGGAAGCAGAGGTTGTCATGTGCTTTTATGGTTGGATGCACGAAATTTTAATGCAAAAGAATGTCACTTTATATTACCACTTCTGATATGGACCTTTATTATGCAGTCTGTCGCTTTTATTGCTTCCACATCACAAGATCGTATAAAGCTTATTTTCTCCACACTAATAAATCATACATATTTAGAGAGCAATTTTTATTGCATGCAACGATGACAACTTACTTGAAGGATCTTACTCAATCCATAGGTAGGTATGGTGAACTCTCATGGCAAAACCGGGTTTAAGGATATTTGGAAGCATGAGAGGGAAAGGCAAGCTCAACATGTTGGATGATCCATGACAATATACTTTTTTCAGATATAAGAAAACATAACCCATTACGTTGTCTTCCTTGTCCAACATCAACTCTTTAGCATGTCATATTTTAATGAGTGCTCACAATCATAAAAGATGTCCAAGATAGTATATTTATATGCGAAAACCTCTCTTTCTTTATTACTTCCTATTAATTGCAACGATGACCAAAACTATGTTTATCAACTCTCAACAACTTTTATTCATCATACTCTTTATATGTGAAGTCATTACTCACCATAAGATCAATATGATCTCTTTATTTCTTTTTATTCTTTCTTTTATTCCCTCAAGATCATAGCAAGATAATCAAGCCCTTGACTCAACACTAATCTTTATTATATATAGCTCACGGACTCGATTACATAGAAGGATCATAAGGCAAAACTCAAAACTAAATCATACTAAAACTTTATTCTACTAGATCAAGATATTACCAAAAGGATCGAACTAAGAAAAACGGTATTGATAGGAGTGTGATGGTGATACGATACCGGGGCACCTCCCCCAAGCTTGGCAGTTGCCAAGGGGAGTGCCCATACCCCATACTCAGTTTTCCTTACTCGGAGGTGGTGAGGAGGGTGATGATGAAGATAACTGTGCCTTCAGCTTTTTCATATTGTAATTGAGAAGAGCAATTTCCTCCTTCAAATCATCAACCTCAGATTCCAGCTTCAAAATCTTGTCACATAAATCCCCTTTGCTTTTCTACCGAAAACGAGAAGGAATAGATCGGTTATTGGACAGTTTAGCCCTCTTAGGGAGACTAGACTTCTTGAACTTCACGTGCATATCCCCAGGTTGAGGTAGAGGAACATCCTCCCCTTCTGAACTTGAATCATTGATTCTCCTCGAATGAGCATCCTCATCATCATCCGTAGTTCGACTACAAGGAGATAGGTCCCCACAGGTCTTTGGGTCAGCAATGGGATGTGAGACATAGCTCTCTCCGTCGGAGTCCTGAGATGATATCTTGCTCTAAATCTGCAACAGAAACAGCTCAAAACAAAAATAGAGGATATTTGCGTGGTACGGTGGTCAAAACCTTCGGGAGATTATATATTAAATTTTTACCGACCAAAAGAAGTATCGTGCAAGAAAACGGAGTCCTTAGGGCACACGAGGTGCCCACGAGGCAGGGGGCGCGCCCAGGGGGTAGTGCGCGCCCTCCACCCTCGTGGGTTCCTCGTGTCCCTTTCAGACTACTTCTTATTTTCCTATTTTCTTAAATATTCCAAAACGGAGAAAAATTGCTATTAGAACTGTTTTGGAGTCCGTTTACTTACCGTACCACATACCTATTCCTTTTCGGAGTCTAAAACATTCTGGAAAGTGTCCCTTATGTATTCCTCCAGGGTTACGGTTTCAATAACATTGGTTTCAACATTTATAGGATTACCTGAGATATAATGTTTGATTCTTTGACCGTTCACCACCTTCGGATTTGTGCCTTCGAAGTTGTTGATTTTTATGGCACCGGAACGATAGACCTCCTCGATAATGTAAGGCCCTTCCCATTTAGAGAGAAGTTTTCCTGCAAAAAATCTTAAACAAGAGTTGAATAGCAACACATAGTCACCTACATTAAACTCACGCTTTTGTATCCTTTTGTCATGCCATCTTTTAAGTTTTTCTTTAAACAGTTTGGCATTCTCATAGGCCTGAGTTCTCCATTCATCAAGTGAGCTAATGTCAAATAGCCTCTTCTCACCGGCAAGTTTAAGATCATAATTAAGCTCTTTAATGGCCCAATATGCCTTATGTTCGAGTTCGAGAGGTAAGTGACATGCTTTTCCATAAACCATTTTATACGGAGACATACCCATAGGATTCTTATATGCAGTTCTATAAGCCCATAATGCATCATTGCTACCTCTTGAGCACTGCGTTGGTTTTCCCTTGAAGAGGAAAGGGTGATGCAGCAAAGTAGCGTAAGTATTTCCCTCAGTTTTTGAGAACCAAGGTATCAATCCAGTAGGAGGCCACGCACGAGTCCCTCGCACCTACACAAACAAATAAATCCTCGCAACCAATGCAATAAAGGGGTTGTCAATCCCTTCACGGTCACTTACGAGAGTGAGATCTGGTAGATATGATAAGATAATATTTTTGGTATTTTTATGATAAAGATGCAAAGTAAAGAAAGCAAAATAAAGACGACGCTAGAAATAACTTGTTGACGGGAGATTAATATGATGGAAAATAGACCCGGGGGCCATAGGTTTCACTAGTGGCTTCTCTCAAGAGCGTAAGTATTACGGTGGGTGAACAAATTACTGCTGAGCAATTGACAGAATTGAGCATAGTTATGAGAATATCTAGGTATGATCATGTATATAGGCATCATGTCCGAGACAAGTAGACCGACTCCTGCCTGCATCTACTACTATTACTCCACACGTCGACTGCTATCCAGCATGCATCTAGAGTATTAAGTTCATAAGAACAGAGTAACGCTTTAAGTAAGATGACATGATGTAGAGGGATAAACTCATGCAATATGATATAAACCCCATCTTGTTATCCTCGATGGCAACAATACAATACGTGTCTTGTTGCCCCTACTGTCACTGGGAAAGGACACCGCAAGATTCAACCCAAAGCTAAGCACTTCTCCCATTGCAAGAAAGATCAATCTAGTAGGCCAAACCAAACTGATAATTCGAGTGCAAAGATAACCAATCATACATAAAAGAATTCAGAGAAGATTCAAATATTGTTCAAAGATAAACTTGATCATAAACCCACAATTCATCGGTCTCAACAAATACACCGCAAAAGAAGATTACATCGAATAGATCTCCACAAGAGAGGGCGAGAGTATTGTATTGAGATCCAAAAAGAGATAAGAAGCCATCTAGCTAATAACTATGGACCCGAAGGTCTAAGTTAAACTACTCACACATCATCGGAGAGGCTATGGTGTTGATGTAGAAGCCCTCCGTGATCGATGCCCCCTCCGGCGGAGCTCCGGAAAAGGCCCCAAGATGGGATCTCACGGGTACAGAAGGTTGCGGCGGTGGAATTAGGTTTTTGGCTCCGTATCTGGTAGTTTCGGGGTACGTGGGTATATATAGGAGGAAGAAGAACGTCGGTGGAGCAACATGGGGCCCACGAGGGTGGAGGGCGCGCCCCCTACCTCGTGCCCTCCTCGTTGATGTCTTGACGTAGGGTCCAAGTCCTCTGGATCACGTTCGTTCCGAAAATCACGTTCCCGAAGGTTTCATTCCGTTTGGACTCCGTTTGATATTCTTTTTCTGCGAAACTCTGAAATAGGCAAAAACAACAATTCTGGGCTGGGCCTCCGGTTAATAGGTTAGTCCCAAAAATAATATAAAAGTGTATAATAAAGCCCATTAATGTCCAAAACAAAATATAATATAGCATGGAACAATAAAAAATTATAGATACGTTGGAGACGTATCAAGCATCCCCAAGCTTAATTCCTGCTCGTCCTCGAGTAGGTAAATAATAAAAACAGAATTTTTGATGTGGAATGCTACTTGGCATAATTTTAATGTAATTCTCCTAATTTTGGTATGAATATTCAGATCCAAAAGATTCAAGATAAAGGTCTAATATTGACATAAAAGTAATAATACTTCAAGCATACTAACTAAGCAATTATGTCCTCTCAAAATAACATGGCCAAAGAAAGTTCATCCCTACAAAATCATATAGTTTAGTCATGCTCCATTTTCGTCACACAAGAATGCTCTCATCATGCACAACCCCGATGACAAGCCAAGCAATTGTTTCATACTTTAGTAATCTCAAACTTTTTTCAACCTTCACGCAATACATGAGCATGAGCCATGGATATAGCACTATGGGTGGGATAGAATATAATGATGGGGGTTATGTGGAGAAGACAAAAAAAGGAGAAAGTCTCACATCAACGCGGCTAATCAATGAGCTATGGAGATGCCCATCGATTGATGTTAATGCAAGGAGTAGGGATTGCCATGCAACGGATGAACTGGAGCTATAAATGCATGAAAGCTCAACAAAAGAAACTAAGTGGGTGTGCATCCAACTTGCTTGCTCACGAAGACCTAGGGCATTTGAGGAAGCCCATTGTTGGAATATACAAGCCAAGTTCTATAATGAAAAATTCCCACTAGTATATGAAAGTGACAAAACAAGAGACTCTCTATCATGAAGATCATGGTGCTACTTTGAAGCACAAGTGTGGAAAAAAGGATAGTAGCATTGTCCCTTTTTATTCTCTTTTTTTGGGCCTTCCTTTTTTGGCCTCTTTTTTTATTGGGACAATGCTCTATGAATGATGATCATCACACTTCTATTTATTTACAACTCAATGATTACAACTCGATACTAGAACAAAGTATGACTCTATATGAATGCCTCCGGCGGTATACCGGGATAGCAATGAATCAAGAGTGACATGTATGAAAAATTATGAACGGTGGCTTTGCCACAAATACGATTTCAACTACATGATCATGCAAAGCAATATGACAATGATGAGCGTGTCATAATAAACAGAACGGTGGAAAGTTTCATGGCAATATATCTCGGAATGGCTATGGAAATGCCATAATAGGTAGGTATGGTGGCTGTTTTGAGGAAGATATAAGGAGGTTTATGTGTGAAAGAGTGTATCATACCACGGGGTTTGGATGCACCGGCGAAGTTTGCACCAACTCTCAATGTGAGAAAGGGCAATGCACGGTACCGAAGAGGCTAGCAATGATGGAAGGGTAAGAGTGCGTATAATCCATGGACTCAACATTAGTCATAAAGAACTCACATACTTATTGAAAAAATCTACAAGTCATCAAAAACCAAGCACTACGCGCATGCTCCTAGGGGGATAGATTGGTAGGAAAAGACCATCGCTCGTCCCCGACCGCCACTCATAAGGAGGACAATCAAAGAACACCTCATGTTTCAAATTTGTTACATAACGTTTACCATACGTGCATGCTACGGGACTTGCAAACTTCAACACAAGTATTTCTCAAATTCTCAACTACTCAACTAGCACAACTTTAATATCACTACCTCCATATCTCAAAACAATCATCAAGCATCAAACTTCTCTTAGCATTCAGCACACTCATAAGAAAGTTTTTTTACTAGTCTTGAATACCTAACATATTAGGATTAATTTCCCAATTTAAGCAAATTACCATGCTGTTTAAGACTCTCAAAATAATATAAGTGAAGCATGAGAGAATAATAGTTTCTATAAAACAAAACCACCGCCGTGCTCTAAAAGATATAAGTGAAGCACTAGAGCAAAAACTATATAGCTCAAAAGATATAAGTGAAGCGCATAGAGTATTATAATAAATTCCGAATCATGTGTGTCTCTCTCAAAAGGTGTGTACAGCAAAGATGATTGTGGTAAACTAAAAATCAAAGACTCAAATCATACAAGACGCTCCAAGCAAAACACATATCATGTGGTGAATAAAAATATAGCTCCAAGTAAAGTTACCGATGGAAGTAGACGAAAGAGGGGATGCCTTCCGGGGCATCCCCAAGCTTTGGCTTTTTGGTGTCCTTAGATTATCTTGGGGTGCCATGGGCATCCCCAATATTAGGCTCTTGCCACTCCTTGTTCCATAATCCATCAAATCTTTTACCCAAAACTTGAAAACTTCACAACACAAAACTTAACAGAAAATCTCGTGAGCTCCGTTAGCGAAAGAAAACAAAACACCACTTCAAGGTACTGTAATGAACTCATTCTTTATTTATATTGGTGTTAAACCTACTGTATTCCAACTTCTATATGGTTTATAAACTATTTTACTAGCCATAGATTCATCAAAATAAGCAAACAACACACGAAAAACAGAATCTGTCAAAAACAGAACAGTCTGTAGTAATCTGTAACTAACGCAAACTTCTGGAACTCAAAAAATTCGGCCAAAATAGGAAGACCTAGAAAATTTGTTTATTGATCAGAAGCATTTGGAATCAATATTTATCACGTTCTGGTGATTTTTAACAATTATTTTCGTGAACAGAAAGTTTCTGGAATTTTCAGCAAGATCAAATAACTATCATCCAAGAAGATCCTATAGGTTTAACTTGGTACAAACACTAATTAAAACATAAAAACACATCTAACCAGAGGCTAGATAAAATATTTATTCCTAAACAGAAGCAAAAAGCAAAAAACTAAAATAAAATTGGGTTGCCTCCCAACAAGCGCTTTTCTTTAAAGCCTTTTAGCTAGGCATTGATAATTTTAATGATGCTCACATGAGAGACAAGAATTGAAGCGCAAAGGGAGCATCATAAAATACGTGACAAACACATCTAAGTCTAACATACTTCCTATGCATAGGCATATTATAAGCAAACAAATTTGCAAGGCAAGCAAAAACTAGCATATGTGAGGAAGCGGAAAGAAACAATAGCAATCTCAACATAACGAGAGGTAATTTAGTAGCATGAAAATTTCTACAACCATATTTTCCTCTCTCATAATAATTACATGTAGGATCATAAGCAAATTCAACAATATATCTATCACAAAACATATTCTTAACACGATCCACATGTATGCAAAGTTGACACTCTTCCAACATAGTGGGATTAACATAAACTAAAGTCATGACCTCTCCAAACCCACTTTTATAAAAAATACCATAAGATTGAATATTCTCCAAATATGTGGGATCTAAAGTTGACACTCTTCCAAACCCACTTTCAATATTATTGCAAACACTATTATCAATCTCATATTCATCATGGATCAAATTTTCAAGATTGTAAGAAGAATCACCCCAATCATGATCATTGCAACAAGTAGTAGACATAGCAAAATTAGCATCCCCAAGCTTAGGGTTTTGCATATTATTAGCACGATTGACATCAATAGAATTTATAATAAAATCATTGCAATCATGCTTTTCATCGAAGGAACTACCAAGTATGGGTGCAATAGCAACGATCTCATGTTTAACATAAGGAACTATAACAAATTCATCTTCATAAATATTGGCATCATGGCCACAAGAATAGCAAGCATCATGTTCATCAAGGGATATTTCAATCAAATCATCGGAATCATCATTATCTATAGATTCATGCATATCATTATTTTCTTCCAAAGCAACGGTCATTCACTCAATAAATTCTTTGACATAGACATTATGAGCATAATTTTCATAGCAATATTTAAGTATGTCAAAATTTTCTGATTCGTAAAGAGTAATACCATACTTTTCAATCAAAGAAGCAACTTCATAAGCACCCTTAAAAGCAACAAATTCTTCAATTTGTTCGATATCATAGTAACTATAAACACCCTTTGCATAAGAAGATAAGATTTCATTTTCATTAAACACGCATAGGTAAGGAAGGTGTTTTTAGGGTTCTTAGAGCAACAAGTAAAATCACAAATTTCACAAAGATTCCAAGCATAACACAGCAATCTGTTTATTTGATTCCATAAGAGTCTCCCTTTCAGACAAACGGTGATGGACAAAATGAGCATGCTCATCTAAAGATTTCCCATCAACTAGGCTAGTTGGGGTTTCAGCACGAGCGCATAAGGATCGAAGATGATCTAAGTAGAACACTTTAAGTGGATCCATAACAATAGATTTTTAGCAAGCAAAGATGCAAGCAAATAGAAGGCACATGGTAACACAAGCAAACAATAAGCAGGCGAAAAAGAGGCGAACGGAAAAGAGAGGGCGAATAAAACTGCAAGGGTGAAGTGGGGGAGAGGAAAACGAGAGGCAAATGGCAAATAATGTAATGCGGGAGATAAGGGTTTGTGATGGGTACTTGGTATGTTGACTTTTGCGTAGACTCCCCGGCAACGGCGCCAGAAAGCCTTCTTGCTACCTCTTGAGCACTGTGTTGCTTTTCCCTTGAAGAGGAAAGGGTGATGCAGCAAAGTAGCGTAAGTATTTCCCTCAGTTTTTGAGAACCAAGGTATCAATCCATAGGAGGCCACGCACGAGTCCCTCGCACCTACACAAACAAATAAATCCTCGCAACCAAGGCAATAAAGAGGTTGCCAATCCCTTCACGGTCACTTACGAGAGTGAGATCTGATAGATATGATAAGATAATATTTTTGGTATTTTTATGATAAAGATGCAAAGTAAAGAAAGCAAAATAAAGACGACGCTAGAAATAACTTGTTGACGGGAGATTAATATGATGGAAAATAGACCCGGGGGCCATAGGTTTCACTAGTGGCTTCTCTCAAGAGCGTAAGTATTACGGTGGGTGAACAAATTACTGCTGAGCAATTGACAGAACTGAGCATAGTTATGAGAATATCTAGGTATGATCATGTATATAGGCATCATGTCCGAGACAAGTAGACCGACTCCTGCCTGCATCTACTACTATTACTCCACACATCGATCACTATCCAGCATGCATCTAGAGTATTAAGTTCATAAGAATAGAGTAACGCTTTAAGTAAGATGACATGATGTAGAGGGATAAACTCATGCAATATGATATAAACCCCATCTTGTTATCCTCGATGGCAACAATACAATACATGCCTTGCTGCCCCTACTGTCACTGGGAAAGGACACCGCAAGATTGAACCCAAAGCTAAGCACTTATCCCATTGCAAGAAAGATCAATCTAGTAGGCCAAACCAAACTGATAATTCGAAGAGACTTGCAAAGATAACCAATCATACATAAAAGAATTCAGAGAAGATTCAAATATTGTTCATAGATAAACTTGATCATAAACCCACAATTCATCGGTCTCAACAAACACACCGCAAAAGAAGATTACATCGAATAGATCTCCACAAGAGAGGGGGAGAACATTGTATTGAGATCCAAAAAGAGAGAAGAAGCCATCTAGCTAATAACTATGGACCCGAAGGTCCGAGGTAAACTACTCACACATCATCGGAGAGGTTATGGTGTTGATGTAGAAGCCCTCCGTGATCGATGCCCCCTCCGGCGGAGCTCCGGAAAAGGCCCCAAGATGGGATCTCACGGGTACAGAAGGTTGCGGCGGTGGAATTAGGTTTTTGGCTTCGTATCTGGTAGTTTGGGGGTACGTGGGTATATATAGGAGGAAGAAGTACGTCGGTAGAGAACCGTGGGGCCCACGAGGTTGGAGGGCACGACCAGGGGGCAGGCGCGCCCCCTACCTCGTGCCCTCCTGGTTGATGTCTTGACGTAGGGTCCAAGTCCTCTGGATCACGTTCGTTCCGAAAATCACATTCCCGAAGGTTTCATTCTGTTTGGACTCCGTTTGATATTCTTTTTCTGCGAAACTCTGAAATAGGCAAAAAAACAGCAATTCTGGGCTGGGCCTCCAGTTAATAGTTTAGTCCCAAAAATAATATAAAAGTGTATAATAAAGCCCATTAATGTCCAAAACAGAATATAATATAGCATGGAACAATCAAAAATTATAGATACATTGGAGATGTATCAATCATCATGTTTCTTGGATCATTTTTTTCTAGATCTATTAACAGTCTTTTGCAAAATTAATTTGAGCTCTCTATTGCTAAGTTCTACTTGACCACTAGACTGCGGGTGATATGGAGATGCAATTCTATGATTAACATCATACTTAGCAAGCATGTTACGAAAGGCACCATGAATAAAATGTGAACTACCATCAGTCATTATATATCTAGGGACTCCAAACCTTGGAAAAATAACTTCTTTAAGCATCTTAATAGAGGTGTTATGATCAGCACTACTAGTTGGAATAGCTTCTACCCACTTAGTAACGTAATCAACAGCAACTAAAGATATGTGTATACCCATTAGAGGAAGGAAACGGTCCCATATAATCAAAGCACCAAACATCAAATGGTTCAATAACAAGTGAATAGTTCATAGGCATTTCTTGACGTCTGCCAATATATCTTTTTGTAATAAATTAGTCAGAGGCCGAGAATTTTTTTTGAGAAGTCCTTAATGAACCTCCTATAAAATCCGGCGTGACCAAGGAAACTTCTTATACCTTTGATGTCCTTGGGACATGGCATCTTTTCAATAGCATCAACTTTAGCTTTATCAACTTCAATGCCCCTTTCAGAAATTTTATGCCCCAAGACAATGCCTTCATTAACCATAAAGTGGCACTTCTCCCAATTCAACACAAGATTAGTTTATTCACATCTCTGCAAAACTCGATCAAGGTTGCTCAAGCAATCATCAAAAGAGGATCCATAAACGGAGAAATCGTCCATGAAAACCTCACAAATCTTTTTACAAAAGTCAGAGAATATAGCCATCGTGCATCTTTGAAAGGTAGCAGATGCATTGCATAAACCAAAAGGCATACGCCTATAAGCAAAGGTACCGAAAGGGCAAGTAAAAGTGGTCTTTTCTTGATCCTCTTTTGACACAGGAATTTGAGAGAAACCAGAATAACCATCTAGAAAGCAAAAATGCGTATGTTTGGATAATCTTTCTAGCATTTGATCCATAAAAGGTAAAGGATAATGATCCTTTTTAGTAGCTTTATTTAGTTTACGGAAATCAATTACCATTCTATAACCTGTAACAATTCTTTGTGGGATCAATTCATCTTTATCATTAGGAACAACAGTAATACCTCCCTTCTTAGGGACACAATGGACAGGACTTACCCACTGACTATCGGCAACGGGATAAATTGTACCTGCCACCGGAAGCTTTAGTATTTCTTTTCTTACCACTTCTTTCATCTTAGGATTTAACCGTCGTTGGTGATCAACAACCGGTTTAGCATCTTTCTCCAATTTTGTTTTGTGCTGACATAGAGTGGGACTAATGCCCTTAAGATCATCAAGAGTATATCCAATAGCAGCACAGTGCTTCTTTAGAGTTTTCGATAATCTCTTTTCTTCAAGCTCTGAAAGGTTAGCACTAATAATAACAGGATATATCTTTTTCTTGTCAAGATAAGCATATTTAAGAGTATCAGGTAATGGTTTAAGCTCATACACGGGATCACCCTTGGGTGGAGGAGGATCCCCTAGGATTTCAACAGGCAAGTTGTGTTTCAAAATAGGTCCCTGTTTAAAGAATACTTCATCTATTTCCCTTCTTTCATTCATAAACATGTCATTTTCATGGTCGAGCAAATATTGTTCTAAAGGATCATTAGGAGGCATGGCAATAGAAGCAAGACCAATAATTTCATCTTTACTAGGCAATTCTTTATCATGGGGTTGTCTATGAAATTTAGCAAAATTAAACTCATGAGACATATCCCCCAAACCAATAGTAACAACATCCTTTTTGCAGTCTATCCTAGCATTAACAGTATTCAAGAAGGGTCTACCAAATATAATGGGACAAAAATTATATTGTGGGGAACCAAGAACAAGAAAATCAGCAGGATATTTAACTTTCCCACACAAGACTTCAACATCTCTAACAATCCCAACTGGTGAAATAGTGTCTCTATTGGCAAGCTTAATTGTAACATCAATTTCCTCTATCTCAGCAGGTGCAATATCATGCATAATTTCTTTGTATAGGGAATGAGGTATTGCACTAGCACCATATCACACAAGCCATGATAACAATGATCTCCTATTTTAACAGAAATAACAGGCATTCCTACAACAGGTCTATGTTTATTTTTAGTATCAGGTCTAGCAATTCTAGCAGCTTCATCACAGAACTAAATAACATGCCCATCAATATTATCGGCCAAGAGATCTTTAACTATAGCAATACTAGGTTCAACTTTAATTTGCTTAGGGGTGTAGGTGTTCTAGTGTTACTCTTACAAACCACAGTTGAAGCTTTAGTATGGTCCTTTATTCTAACAGGAAAAGGTGGTTTCCCAATGTAAGCAGTAGGAACAACAAGATCAACATTATAAGTGATAGTCTTTTCTTCAACTTTAATAGGTGCAACTGCTTTTACTTCAATGGGAGGATTGTATTTAAACCACTTCTCCTTAGGGAGATAAATATGAGTAGCAAAGGATTCACAAAAAGATGCTACTATCTTAGAGTCAAGTCCATATTTAGTGCTAAATTCACGGAAAACATCGATATCCATAAAAGATTTAACACAATCAAACTTAGGTGTTATACCTGACTCCTTACCTTCATCGAGATCCCAATCTTCAGAGTTGCGTTTAATTCTTTCCAATAAATCCCATTTGAATTCAATAGTCTTCATCATAAAAGAGCCCGTACAAGAAGTATCGAGCATGGAGCAATTATTGAGAGAAAGCCGAGCATAAAATTTTTGAATAATAATTTCTCTTGAGAGCTCATGATTGGGGCATGAATATAACATTGACTTAAGCCTCCCCCAAGCTTGAGCGATGCTTTCTCCTTCGCGAGGCCAAAAATTATATATATAATTACGATCACGATGAACAAGATGCATAGGATAACTTCTAATGAAATTCCAATTTCAATCCGTCGTAGTTCCATGATCCCATATCATCACATAGCCTAAACCATGTCAATGCCTTTCCCTTCAAACATAAACGGAAGACCTTCTTCTTGATAACATCCTCGGGCATACCTGCAAGCTTAAATAATCCACAAATTTCATCCACATAGATTAGGTGCAAATCGGGATGCAATGTTCCATCACCTGTGAAAGGGTTAGCTAGCAGTTTCTCTATCATACCCGAAGGAATTTCAAAGTAAATATTTTCAGTAGGTTCAGTAGGTTGAGGAGCAGCTCTTTGCTCTACTGGTCGGGGTGAAGATACCCCGAACAAGCCCCTCAAAGGATTATGTTCCATAGTAACAAGTGACAGTAAATTTCAGCACACTATATAAATTTTTCCTTACCAAATTCCACCTACCAAAGGCGCTTCACTCCCCGGCAACGGCGCCAAAAAAGAGTCTTGATGACCCAAAAGTATATGGGATCTATCATAGTCCTTTCAATAAGTAAGAGTGTCGAACCCAACGAGGAGCAGAAGGAAATGACAAGCGGTTTTCAGTAAGGTATTCTCTGCAAGCACTGAAATTAGCGGTGGTAGATAGTTTTGTGATAAGGTAATTTGTAACGGGTAACAAGTAATGAAAGTAAATAAGGTGCAGCAAGGTGGCCCAATCCTTTTTGTAGCAAAGGACAAGCCTGGACAAACTCTTATATAAAGGAAAACGCTCCCGATGACTCATGGGAATTATCGTCAAGCTAGTTTTCATCACGCTCATATGATTCGCGTTCGTTACTTTGATAATTTGGTATGTGGGTGGACCGGTGCTTGGGTACTTCCCTTTCTTGGACAAGCATCCCACTTATGATTAACCCCTATAGCAAGCATCCGCAACTACAAAATAAGTATTAAGGTAAACCTAACCATAGCATGAAACATATGGATCCAAATCAGCCCCTTACGAAGCAACTCATACACTAGGGTTTAAGCTTCTGTCACTCTAGCAACCCATCATCTAGTTATTACTTCCCAATGCCTTCCTCTAGGCCCAAACAATGGTGAAGTGTCATGTAGTCGACGTTCACATAACACAACTAGAGGAGAGACAACATACATCTCATCAAAATATCGAACGAATACCAAATTCACATGACTACTCATAGCAAGACTTCTCCCATGTCCTCAGGAACAAACGTAACTACTCACAAATCATATTCATGTTCATAATCAAAGGGGTATTGATATGCATAAAGGATTTGAACATATGATCTTCCACCAAATAAACCAACTAGCATCAACTACAAGGAGTAATCAACACTACTAGCAACCCACAGGTACCAATCTGAGGTTTTGGGACAAAGATTGGATACAAGAGATGAACTAGGGTTGTAGAGGAGATGGTGCTGGTGAAGATGTTGATGGAGATTGACCCCCTCCCAATGAGAGGATCGTTGGTGATGACGATGGTGATGATTTCCCCCTCCCGGAGGGATGTTTCCCCGGTAGAACAGCTCCGCCGGAGCCCTAGATTGGTTCCACCAAGGTTCCGCCTCGTGGTGGCGGTGTTTCGTCTCGAAAGCTTCCTTCTGATTTTTTCAGGGTAAAAGACCTCATATAGCAGAAGATGGGCACCAAAGGCCTGCTAGGGGGCCCACGAGGCACGGGGCACGCCCAGGGTGGTAGGGCGCACCCCCCACCCTCGTGGATGGTGGGTGGCCCCCCTCTGGTTAATTCTTTCGCCAGTATTTTTTATTAATTCCAAAAACTGCCTCCGTGAAGTTTCAGGACTTTTGGAGCTGTGCAGAATAGGTCTCTAATATTTGCTCCTTTTCCAGCCCAAAATTCCAGCTGCCGGCATTCTTCCTCTTCATGTAAACCTTGTAAAATAAGAGAGAATAGGCATAAGTATTGTGACATAACGTATAATAACAGCCCATAATGCAATAAATATCGATATAAAAGCATGATGCAAAATGGACGTATCAGGAACCAATATGAGCATCCAGGTTCTGCTGTTGGTTATTGACCGAAGAGGTGTCTCGTTCATGTCTACATAGTTCTCAAACCCGTAGGGTCCGCACACTTAACATTCGATGACGATTTTGTATTATATGAGTTATGTGATTTGGTGACCGAATGTTGTTCTGAGTCCCGAATGAGATCACGGACATGACGAGGAGTCTCGAAATGGTCGAGAGGTAAAGATTCATATATTGGACAATGATATTCGGACACCGGAAGTGTTGCGGGGTATCGGGTACATATCGGGTCACCGGAAGAGGTTCCGGGCATCCCCGTGGCAACTACGTAGGCCTAATGGGCCAAGAAGGGGACAGACCAGCCCCCTAGAGGGATGGTGTGCCCCATGTAGGCCGAAATAAGGGGGGAAGGAAAGAGGGGAAGGGAGAAAGGAAGGGGAGCAATTCGGCCTCCCCCTTCCTTCTCTCCTCCCTCCTCCTTCCTTCCCCCTCCGGATGAATATGGAAGGGGGGGAGGCCGAATTGGGAGGCACCCAGGTAGGATTCCTCCTACTTGGGGCGCCCCCTTGGCTGCCTCTCCTCTCCTCCAACCTATATATATGTGGGGAGGGAACCGCTAGAACACAACAACATTTGTTAGCCATGTGCGGCGCCTCCCTCCACAGTTTACACCTCCGGGCATATTGTCATAGTGCTTAGGCGAAGCCCTGCGCGGATCACTTCACAATCACCATCACCACGCCGTCGTGCTGACGAAACTCTCCCTCGACACTTTGCTGGATCAAGAGTTCGAGGGACGTCATCGAGCTGAACGTGTGCAGAACTCGGAGGTGTCGTACGTTCGGTGCTTGATCGGTCGGAACGAGAAGAAGTTTGACTACATCAACTGCGTTGTCAAATGCTTCCGCTTTCGGTCTACGAGGGTACATGGAGACACTCTCCCCCTCTCGTTGATGTGCATCTCCTAGATAGATCTTGCGTGAGTGTAGGAATTTTTTTGAAATTGCATGCTACGTTTCCCAACATGCAGGGTACAACGCGGCGCATTGACGCGGTGGCGTTGCTGGTGGTGAATGACCAAAGGCCGCCCTATCTCAACCGGAGACCAGTTGCATAAATTTGATGCACTTTGTTGAAGGCTAAAAAGTGTCTGTGACGCGTGGTCTAGACATTTAGGTGATTTTGATGCACCGTGTTGGAGATGCCCTAATTAATGGCAGAAAATGAAGAGTGGGGTTGGCTAGGGGGCTTGGATCCAATACATCGAACATGGAATAATTCTTATGTTCTTGTGTTTTTATCATGTTTATTGAATTCTTAGTTCGTTTGGACCATATGTTGTACTTCCTTTGATCCAAATTAATTGTCGCAACTTTCGTATAATGTCAGGGATATCGTGCGGCATATGCCAGGGGGTGGCTTATCATGGATGGGGACAAGAGTACGTCGCCGGGCTCTAGAGGCGGGAGTGAGCGAGACCGCATGCGCCTGCGAATCTTACCCAGGTTCGGGGCTCTCCTAGGAGATAACACCCCTAGTCCTGCTATGCCGGGTCTCCGCATGATCACTATCTCAACAAGGTAGCTACAAGCTTGCTCCTTGAGCTGTTTGGCTAGAGGAGGAACAAGAACAAGGCTAGCCCTAATTCACTCTCTCTGTGTGGGTATGTGGTAACTAAGGTTCTGAACCCTTTGCATGGGGTGGCCTGGGGGGTTTATATAGGCCTACCCCCTAGGGGTACAAAGGTAATCTGGCCGGGTGTAGGACCCGGCCGTCAGTGTCTCCGGACACCGGCCTCTTCGTCGGCTCCTGGGGCCCGCCGCCTGGTGGGTCCCGCCGGCTGCCATGATCTCGGCTCACAGGTAGGGCCCGCCGCCTGCGGGCCATGCCGACCGTTTTACACTGTTGCCTTGCTCCTGACGACGGAGGCTTTGTCAGGGGGGAGCGTGGCTACAGTCCCGCCGCCTGGCGGGCGCTCACTGCAGCTGAGGGAGTCCTGGACTAAGGGGTCCTCGGGCGTCCGGCCTGTTAGCCATGGGCCGGACTGATGGGCTGTGAAGATACAAAGACCGAAGACTCTACCCGTGTCCGGATGGGACTCTCCTTGGCATGGAAGGCAAGCTTAGCGATCGAATATGAAGATTCCTTTCTCTGTAACCGACTTTATGTAACCCTAGATCCCTCCGGTGTCTATAAAAACCGGAGGGCTAGGTCCGTAGAGGCCAATACTCATAGCCATAGTCATACAGGCTAGACTTCTAGGGTTTTAGCCATTACGATCTCGTGGTAGATCAACTCTTGTAATATTCATATTCATCAAGATCAATCAAGTAGGAAGTAGGGTATTACCTCCAAAGAGAGGCCTCGAACCTGGGTAAACATTGTGTCCCTTGTCTCCTGTTACCATCGACCTTAGACGCACAGTTCGGGACCCCCTACCCGAGATCCGCCGGTTTTGACACCGACATTGGTGCTTTCATTGAGAGTTCCACTGTGCCGTCGTCAAAAGGGTTGATGGCTCGCCTTGTCGTCAAGGAAAATATCACCTCCGTAGGAGCCCTGGCCCCAGGCCAAACCCTCCGGCTGGGCGGCTTCATCATGACCGCCTGTTCGGCCCTTAAGCCGACGATGACCTCTCAAGTCATCGAAAATCGCCTCTGCGTTGATTCCGAATACTCCAAACGGATGGATCTGACGGAGTTATCGTCTTTAAACGAACTCCTAGATCGCATCGCTGCCTTGGGGGTCGCTACAGACTACGATCGAATTGGGCTTAAACCCGACCAGAGAGAAATTAAAACTCCGCCGATCACCCACCAGATAGCGGTAGTCGAGGAGCAAGACAACTCTTCCTCTATGTTGAGGACGAACTATGTTCGGATCTCTGATCTCGAAGAGCCGGACACCCATCGGCAGAAAGACACGCCTTGTCCCCCGAACATAGAATCGGACGACAAGCCTAAAGAATCAGTTGATATCCCGGAGCCCGGACTATTAGGTCCGGAAGATCTTCAGACTCCGGATCCAAAATTGGGTCAGAGTTCGGATTTAAATCCACCCACCCACCCAAACATAAGCGCTCTCATGAGCATACAACAGCAGTCTCAGGAAACGGTCCACCACTTCTGGGCCAGATTCCTCCTTGTCAAAAAAAAGATTAAAGATTGCCACGACGAAGACGCGATCTCAGCGTTCCGCAACAATTGCATGGACGAAGGAATCCTCAACGCCATCAACCGCCGTCGCATATTACACTTTGCTGACTTGGCAAATATCGTACAGAAGTACAGCGCAATGGAAAGCGCCTGGAAAATTCAGGCAGCCCGCTGGGAACCATCGGTCCCCACTCACCCCCTCGTTCAGGCGAAAAGGGCGCACCCTCGTGGCATGCCCGGTCCAATAGTAAAGAAATATAAGCCCATTACGGGGCGCGGAACCATTATGGAAGGATGGATCGATGGGCCATGCAAAAAATACACAACACCGGATAACATACCAACCCACAGCCTTAGAACATGTTGGATAATCCGGCAAGTGGCCAAGAGCGGCGAGGATATCCTCACCAAGAATACCCCAGAACAACACCCCCCAGAAGACGACGACCTCAGAGTATTGACGGTCTTCGAGACTTTTGCCTCAAACAATAGGCGCAAAAGGGCACTCCGCGAACTCGTCGAAGTCTGCCAAATCGCAGCAATAAACCCTTGGAACGACACGGCTATAACTTTTAGTGCCGGTGACGAACCAAAATACAAGACAGTACGAGCACCAGCCGCCTTGGTCCTCAGTCCAATCGTGGACGGCTTTTGGCTCACCAAGGTTCTCATGGACGGTGGCAGCGGACTAAACCTCATCTATGAGGATACACTCCACAAAATGGAAATAGATAGGAGCCGCATCAAGCAAAGCAGCACGACCTTCCGAGGAATCATTCCCAGTCGGGAGGCGCGGTGTGCGGGAAAAATCACACTTGACGTGGTATTCGGCACACCGGAGAACTATCGGTCCGAAGAAATAACCTTCCAAGTGGCCCCTTTCAACAGCGGATATCACGCCCTATTGGGGCGAGATGCGTTTACACGCTTCCAAGCCATACCTCATTACGGGTATATGAAGCTCAAGATGCCCGGGCCCAACGGCATAATCACTCTCGCCAGTGATCCGGACATAGCACTCCACGCCGAAAATAAAACCGCATCCCTGGCCCTTGAGGCATTATCTAAAGACCTCGCGACCGAAGAGTTAACCGCACTGCGCTCCACGATGGATAGGGACGATGTAATCCTGAACAAACGACCCAAGTCCACCTCCTTCAAACCAGCAGAAGAAATAGTCAAATTCCAAGTCCACCCAACGGACCCCAAGAAGACAGCATCTATCGGAGCACAACTAGACCCAACGGTCGACGCCGCGCTATGAGAGTTCCTGCGCGAGAACTGGGATATATTCGCCTGGCACCCTTCTGATATGCCAGGAATCCCACGCAGATTGGCCGAACACAACCTCAATATATTGAAGGGATATAAACCAGTCAAGCAAACACTTCGGCGCTTTTCTGAACCCAAACGTGAAGCTATGGGGGAAGAGCTATCCAAGCTAATCGAGGCCGGATTCATTAGAGAAATAAAACACCCGGACTGGCTAGCAAACCTGGTGATGGTGCCAAAGAAGGATAAATCCTGGCGCCTGTGCGTCGATTTCAAAGACCTCAATAAAGCCTGCCCTAAGGATCCCTTCCCTCTCCCCCGCATCGACCAAATCATTGATGCCACCGTAGGACACGACTCACTGTGCTTCCTCGATGCATATTCCGGATACCATCAAATCAAAATGAAGGAATCTGATCAAGCTGCAACAGCATTCATTACCCCATACGGGCCATTCTGCTTCAACAATATGCCCTTCGGGCTCAAAAACGCCAGGGCAACCTACCAACGCATGATTCAAACATGCCTGGAGAAACAGATCGGCAAGACAGTTGAAGCATACGTGGACGACGTTGTCATCAAAACTAGGCATGTCGAGTCACTAATAGACGACTTACGTCTCACATTCGACAACCTCCATGCATATGACATCAAGCTCAATCCGGAAAAGTGTGTTTTCGGCGTCCCCGCTGGAAAACTGCCGGGCTTCATCGTTTCCAATAGAGGAATTGAAGCAAATCCAGCCAAAATCCGAGCTTTGTCACAATTGGATACGCCAACGAACCTTAAACAGGTCCAAAAACTCGCCGGTTGCGTGGCAGCTTTAAGCCGCTTTATCTCCAGATTGGGAGAAAAGGCATTGCCACTGTATCGCCTTCTAAAGCACACCGATCACTTCGAGTGGACGGATGCGGCAATGGACGGACTGGAAGAAATAAAATCCCTTCTAGCAAGCAACCCAATCCTGGCCGCGCCGAACGTCGGCGAACCCATGTTATTATACATATCGGCAACACACCAGGTGTTGAGCGCCGTGCTCATCGTGGAACGAGAACAGGACGGACACAAATTCCCACTTCAGAAGCCAGTATACTATGTATCCACTGTCCTCACAGCATGCAAATCCCGGTACCCTCATTATCAAAAGATAGCATACGCGGTCTTCATGGCATCCCGAAAGCTACGACACTACTTTCAAGAGTGTTTGATCACAGTGGCCTCCGAAGTACCACTCAACGACATAATAAACAACCGCGATGCTATGGGCCGCATTGCCAAATGGGCCATTGAGCTCCTTCCATTTGACATAACATACAAACCGCATCGAGCCATTAAATCCCAAGTACTGGCGGATTTCGTCGCCGAATGGATAGAGGCCGAGCTCCCTAAAGAGTACGGCACATATTCCAACTGGGTTATGTATTTCGATGGTTCCAAAATGCTGGCAGGACTAGGAGCGGGCATCGTTTTAACGTCCCCCACTGGAGACGTAGTCCAATACGTACTCCAAATATTATATATAGACTCCAATAATGCAGCCGAATACGAGGCCTTATTTCATGGTCTTCGGATGGCTATCTCCATGGGCATACAACGCCTGGAAGTACGCGGGGACTCAAACCTCGCAATATCTCAAATAAATTGAGACTTCGATGCCAAAGATCCGAAGATGGCGGCCTATCGTAACGCCTTCCTAAAAATGTCGGCTCGGTTCGAGGGGCTCGAGTTTCATCACGTGGCCCGAGAAGGTAATCAAGCGGCGGACGTCCTTGCTCGCATCGGCGCCAAGCGCGACCCCATCTGAAGACCATGGAGCAAGGCCTCATACTCAGCTGCATTGTTAGTACAAGGGAACATCAACCTCAACACATAAAAAAATTTATCACCTCGTGGGGAAGTCAAGATAACTCTAGCCCCCGAGCCTTCCAACTGCCTGGATCCATGAAGTGAATAGTCCAATATGTGCTATCCGGCTTTTCTCAGACATCTGCAGCTCTGTCCAATCATTTATGAAGTCCACAAGTGCTTGAGACTTAATAGATGTGCGAGGCATATACTTCAAACCATGCGGTCCAAGCTCAATGGCCCACTTGGCTACCCGACCTGTGGCTTCTCTGTTTTGAATAATATCCCCTAAAGGGGTAGAACTAACCATAGTGATGGGATGACCCAGAAAATACTGCTTGAGCTTTCGACTAGCCATGAACACCCCATATACAAGCTTCTGCCAATGCAGATACCTTTGCTTGGACTCAATGAGCACCTCACTGATGTAATAAACCGGCTGTTGAACCGGATATTCCTTGCCTGACTCCTTCCATTCCACCACAATTGCCACGCTGACAGCTCGGCTATTAGCAGTCACATACAACAACAAGGGCTTTTTATCAATGGGAGCAACAAGAACCGGCGGCTCAGCTAACTGTTTCTTCAAGGCCTCAAACGCCTGATTAGCAGCATCACTCCAGACAAAGTGATTTGTCTTCTTCATCATCTGGTAAAGAGGGATAGCCTTTTCACCCAACCGGCTTAAGGCCGCAATACGACCCGGCAAACGCTGAACATCATTGATACACGCCGGTTTAGCCAGGGAAGTGATAGCCTTTATTTTCTCTGGGTTATCAATACCCCGTTCAGAAACCAGAAAGCCTAAGAGCTTGCCTGCTGGTTGATAACCCACAAGTATAGGGGATCACAACAGTTTTCGAGGGTAGAGTATTCAACCCAAATTTATTGATTCGACACAAGGGGAGCCAAAGAATATTCTCAAGTATTAGCAGTTGAGTTGTCAATTCAACCACACCTGGATAACTTAGTATCTGCAGCAAAGTATTTAGTAGCAAAGTAGTATGGAAGTAACGGTAACGGTAGCAAAAGTAATATTTTTGGGTTTTGTAGTGATTGTAACAGTAGCAACAGAAAAGTAAATAAGCAAAGAACAATATGTGAAAAGCTCGTAGGCATTGGATCGGTGATGGAGAATTATGCCGGATGTGGTTCATCATGTAACAATCATAACATAGGGTGACACAGAACTAGCTCCAATTCATCAATGTAGTGTAGGCATGTATACCGAATATAGTCATACGTGCTTATGGAAAAGAACTTGCATGACATCTTTTGTCCTACCCTCCCGTGGCAGCAGGGTCCTAATGGAAACTAAGGGATATTAAGGCCTCCTTTTAATAGAGAATCGGACCAAAGCATTAACACATAGTGAATACATGAACTCCTCAAACTATGGTCATCACCGGGAGTGGTCTCGATTATTGTCACTTCGGGGTTGCCGGATCATAACACATAGTAGGTGACTATAGACTTGCAAGATAGGATCAAGAACTCACATATATTCATGAAAACATAATAGGTTCAGATCTGAAATCATGGCACTCGGGCCCTAGTGACAAGCATTAAGCATAGCAAAGTCATAGCAACATCAATCTCATAACATAGTGGATACTAGGGATCAAACCCTAACAAAACTAACTCGATTACATGATAAATCTCATCCAACCCATCGCCGTCCAACAAGCCTACGATGAAATTACTCACGCACGGCGGTGAGCATCATGAAATTGGTGATGGAGGATGGTTGATGATGACGATGGCAACGGATTCCCCTCTCCGGAGCCCCAAACGGACTGCAGATCAGCCCTCTCGAGAGAGTTTAGGGCTTGGCGGCGGCTCCGTATCGTAAAACGCGATGAATCTTTCTCTCTAATTTTTTTCTCCCCGAACACGAATATATGGAGTTGGAGTTGAGGTCGGTGGAGCTCCAGGGGGCCCACGAGGCAGGGGGCGCGCCCAAGGGGGCAGGCGCGCCCCCCACCCTCATGGACAGGGTGTGGGCCCCCTGGCCTTGATTCTTTTGCCAGTATTTTTTATTATTTCCAAAAATAATCTCCGTGGAGTTTCATGTCATTCCGAGAACTTTTGTTTCTGCACATAAATAACACCATGGCAATTCTGCTGAAAACATCATCAGCCCGGGTTAGTTCCATTCAAATCATGCAAGTTAGAGTCCAAAACAAGGGCAAAGGTGTTTGGAAAAGTAGATACGAGGGAGACGTATCAACTCCCCCAAGCTTAAACCTTTGCTTGTCCTCAAGCAATTCAGTTGACAAACTGAAAGTGATAAAGAAAAACTTTTACAAACTCTGTTTGCTCTTGTTGTTGTAAATATGTAAAGCCATCATTCAAGTTTTCAGCAAAGATTATGACTAACCACATTCACAATAACTCTTAGGTCTCATGTTTACTCATATCAATGGCATAATCAACTAGCGAGAAATAATAATAAATATCGGATGACAACACGTTCTCAAAACAATCGTGATATGATATAACAAGATGGTATCTCGCTAGCCCTTTCTGAGACCGCAAAACATAAATGCAGAGCACCTTTAAAGATCAAGGACTGACTAAACATTGTAATTCATGGTAAAAGAGATCCAGTCATAGGCATACCCAATATAAATTAATAGTAATGGATGCAAATGACAGCGGTGCTCTCTAGCTAGTGCTTTTTAATAAGAGGGTGATGACTCAACATAAAAGTAAATAGATAGGCCCTTCGCAGAGGGAAGCAGGGATTTGTAGAGGTGCCAGAGCTCGATTTTGAAATAGAGATAAATAATATTTTGAGCGGCATACTTTCATTGTCAACATAACAACCAAGAGATGGCGATATCTTCCATGCTACACACATTATAGGTGGTTCCCAAACAGAATGGTAAAGTTTATACTCCCCCTCCACCAACAAGCATCAATCCATGGCTTGCTCGAAACAACGAGTGCCTCCAACTAACAACAGTCCCAGGGGGGTTTTGTTTGCAATTATTTTGATTTGATTTGCATAAAGCATGGGACTGGGCATCCCGGTGACCAGCCATTTTCTCGTGAGTGAGGAGCGGAGTCCACTCCTCTTGAGAATAAGCCACCTAGCATGGAAGATACAGACAGCCCTAGTTGATACATGAGCTATTCGAGTATACAAAACAGAATTTCATTTGAAGATTTAGAGTTTGGCACATACAAATTTACTCGGAACGGCAGGTAGATACCGCATATAGGAAGGTATAGTGGACTCATATGGAATAACTTTGGGGTTTAAGGGATTGGATGCACAAGCAGTATTCCCGCTTAGTACAAGTAAAGGCTAGCAAAAGACTGGGAAGCGACCAACTAGAGAGCGACAACAGTCATGAACATGCATTAAAATTAATAAACATTGAGTGCAAGCATGAGTAGGATATAATCCACCATGAACATAAATATCATGAAGGCTATGTTGATTTGTTTCAACTACATGTGTGAACATGTGCCAAGTCAAGTCATTCGAATCATTCAAAGGAGGATACCACCCCATCATACCACATCACAACCATTTTAATATCATGTTGGCACGCAAGGTAAACCATTATAAACTCCTAGCTAATTAAGCATGGCATAAGTAACTATAATCTCTAATTGTCATTGCAAACATGTTTATTCATAATAAGCTGAATCGGGAACGATGAACTAATCATATTTACAAAAACAAGAGAGGTCGAGTTCATACCAGCTTCTCTCATCTCAATCAGTCCATCATATATCATCATAATTGCCTTTCACTTGCACGACCGAATGATGTGAATAATAATAGTGCACGTGCATTGGACTAAGCTGGAATCTGCGAGCATTCAATAAACAGGAGAAGACAAGGCAATATGGGCTCTTGGTTAAATCAACAATAATGCATATAAGAGCCACTTCAACATTTTTATTATGGTCTTCTCCTATCGACCCCCAAAGAAAAGAAAAGAAAAAAAACTATTTACACGGGAAAGCTCCCAACAAGCAAAAGAAGAACAGGAAATATTTTTGGGTTTTCTTTTAATTATTACTACTGCAGCAAGAAAGGTAAACTAGCTAGACGCTACAACTAATTTTTTTGGTTTTCTTAAGATTTTTTAAACACACAAAAAAAGCGAGAAAAATAAACTAGCATGGATATTACAGTGAAAAATTATGAGCACCGACATCTAGCAATGAGTGTGTGAACATGAATTAATGTCGGTGGGAAATACGTACTCCCCCAAGCTTAGGCTTTTGGCCTAAGTTGGTTTAGTGCCACGGATGGCCTGGCGGATATCCAAAGTTGTAGCTGGGGTCGTACTGAGATGCAGCAGTCATTGCATCGTGGGCTGCAGCTTGGAGGCGAGCTATCTCAGCCCTCCTCTTATACTCTTCCACCTCCTCTCTGGTTATAAAATATCTCCCTTTTGCCTGAAAGTCAAAGAAAGCAGAAGCAGGGAGAGCGACGTGATAGCTGCGTCGTCTGTCAATGATTAGTCGGTACTGGAGGAACTGATCATTCCTCTCAACAAAATGATGACGAACCATACCCTCATAATCCAAATAAGCAGAAGGTAACTCAATATCATCCTCACGTATGGCTACACCAAGAAAATTAGCTATACAGGTTGCATAAATTCCACCAAAGAAATCTCCATTAAATCTATTATGATGCAACCTACGTGCAACAATGGCTCCCAAATTATAATGTTTATCTCCTAACACAGCACTCCTGAGAATACTGAGGTTAGGGACACACATGTGACATGCTTCATCCTTACCATTTATGCACCTACCTATGAAGAGAGCAAAATAATGTATAGCAGGAAAATGAATGCTCCCTATGGTAGCTTGTGCTATGTCTCTAGATTCTTCCACAGTTATACTAGCAAGAAAATCTCTAAATTCAGATTTGCGAGGTTCACTAGCACTACCCCATTGTGGAAGTTTGCAAGCAGTGGTAAAATCCTCTAAGTCCATAGTATAAGAATTTTCATAAAGATCAAACAGGACAGTTTGAGAATTGTGTGAAGATGAAAATTCAAACCTCCTCACAAAGGAACTAGTGAGATAGTGGTACTCGCGGCACTTTTCTGCCTCGAAGCTCACAAGATCAGCGTTACGCAAATATGCGTTAAATTCTTCCTTAATTCCTGCTCGATCCATGAAGTCCTCTGAAGGCCATTCACAAGGCCGCACTGGAGCGTTCCTTGGTGGTTCATCATCAGCATCACGCATTGCAAGCCTAGGTCCTTGCTTCCTTGAAGGACCACCTTGGTACATTTTCCTAAACATATTTCTTCCTCTGCAAAATTTCTGAATTTTTTAGTAACTTCAAATAAAAGTGAACCAAGCTCAACAAAATTGATAGCAACAACTCCTACAAGTGCCCAGAGCCTATATCATGCATTAGAACTACTTGGAACCATATAAATTTGACATGCAAGCTCAAGAACATGGTCACCTAGGCAAGACAGATTTGCGATGAATAAAGCACTAGAACAAAAACTAATTGGACCAATGGAGGAGTCACATACCAAGGAACAATTCCCCAGAGCAGTTTTGTGAGAGGTGCTTTGAGCAAGGAGATCGAAAATCGCAGCAAAATGAGCTAGAACTCGTGCTTGAGCTGGATGGTGATTTTTTTGGGAGGAAGAAGAAGTGTGTGGGTGCAGGAATAAGTGGAGGGGAGCCACCATGGGCCCACGAGGCAGGGGGCGCGCCCAGGGGGTGGGCGTGCCCTGGACCCTCGTGGCCAGGTGCCAGCTCCCCCTGCTGTGTTTTCAGTGCCAGATATTCTCAAATATTCCAAAAAAATCATATTTAATTTCAGGGCATTTGGAGAACTTTTATTTTCGGGGTATTTTTATATTGCATGGATAATTCAGCAAACAGACAGAAAAAATACTATTTTTACTTTATTTCAACTAAATAACAAAAAGTAAAAGGAGGTACAGAAGGTTGTGCTTTCTAACTTCATCCATCTCATGCTCATCAAAACAATATGTGAAAAGCTCGTAGGCATTGGATCGGTGATGGAGAATTATGCCGGATGTGGTTCATCATGTAACAATCATAACATAGGGTGACACAGAACTAGCTCCAATTCATCAATGTAATGTAGGCATGTATTCCGAATATAGTCATACGTGCTTATGGAAAAGAACTTACATGACATCTTTTGTCCTACCCTCCCGTGGCAGCGGGGTCCTAATGGAAACTAAGGGATATTAAGGCCTCCTTTTAATAGAGAACCAGACCAAAGCATTCACACATAGTGAATACATGAACTCCTCAAACTATGGTCATCACCGGGAGTGGTCCCGATTATTGTCACTTCGGGGTTGCCGGATCATAACACATAGTAGGTGACTATAGACTTGCAAGATAGGATCAAGAACTCACATATATTCATGAAAACATAATAGGTTCATATCTGAAATCATGGCACTCGGGCCCTAGTGACAAGCATTAAGCATAGCAAAGTCATAGCAACATCAATCTCAGAACATAGTGGATACTGTGGCACCCCGGCTCAGAGCAACCGGTTTACCCTGCATTGCCAGCCCAGAGATCGAGTCTTCTGGCAATACACAACAACATGGTACAGAAATAACCGCTTTATTGATACTAGCATGGTACAAAGGTCTGATATTACATCGAGATTCGAGGCCAAGCGGCACACACGGTGCTGCTGGACAGTATGTACATTATTTAATGAACATGGCTGGGGCCTCGATCACACGAAACCACGCGGCAGCGGAAGAACAACGTAGCAGAACTCCATGGCACAGGGACACCGACGTGGACACGGCCTAGACACGAGATGCGCTCCGATGCAAATCATCTTGCCTGAAAGCTGGCATGACACGCCAGGTCAGTACATTGAATGTACTTGCAAGCTCACAACAAACATAAGCACGATGACAGATAATATCATGATAATTAATCAAGTTAAATTAATGCAAGAAATTACTACAAATGCAAAGCTATGCAAAGCAACCAAACAGCGCACCGAGTCACACGGACTCGCTTACCAGACGGTTACCTCGTAACCAAACGGTGACCACACCGGGGTCACACCTGAAACCAATCACTCATGAACACCTCGAGTGTTCAAGGTTCACCACGAAACAATGCATCACAACAATTACTAGTTTGCAAGATTAATTATAAAAGTTGATCCATGGTGTGACTTACTCCCGAGTCTTGCCCATAACCGAGGGCGCGGCTATCGATAGATTAAATACACTCTGCAGAGGTAGCGCACTTTACCCACACTACGGAATACCTGGCCTCGTACTCCCATTCGGGTGGACCAAAGTATCCCGACGAAACCCTCCCTTTGCCATGCACTCTCCCCGGCCACTCCGACCATCTCCCTCTCAGGGCTAGGTCTTGGGTGGCCCCGTGTCTACCAAAGACACCAACGGCCACCGTCGTGGCAAAACGGTCCCAAACGGGGACAAGGTACCATAAAAACAAAACAAGCACACAAGGTTATGTCTACCTACCGGGCCAGGGTATGCACGCCCATAACCTTCCCTCGCGGGAGGCACCGGTGAGAGCCACGACAAAGGACCGAATCAAGACCTTCCCATTAGGTAAATGTGGTCGCACTGAATTAAAAACCCGATTCAGTGGCACCATGATGTGATCAACATCATATTCAGGTTGAACTTAATCAAGTATTAACTTTCAGAAAAACTTTTTATTACAAACATGGCGTCATACCAGAAATCATGCAACTACCCATCACACAGAGCAAGCAACTCTTAAGCATGGATCAAAACAAGCAACATAACTATCTTGCAATACTAAGATCAGAAACTTCTCTGGTTATAACTCATTTTTATCTACAAACAACATTTTTATTAGTTCATCATTTAGTTGAAAACTATTACTAGCAAAAATAGCTACCATAACTTTCCATAACAAAATATCTAGTGCAAAATCTTACTCTACTTAGCCAAACAATTCTATGAACTCAACCAGAAGCTAAAACAAGCATATCAAGCATCATAAAACAACTAGCAATTAACCATATTAATTTATCAAATTTTAAATGCAAATAAAGACTCATATTCAAGTAGAAAATCATAGATATTGAAATAACACCATCCAAATGATGTTGTGGCTTGCCTTAGTGCAGAGGAGGGTCACACTCCTCCTGGTTAGCTTCAAGGCAAGATCCTCCTTCTGAAAATATTTTAAAACCACAAAAATAAATGTCAAAACACATTCTGAAAATCACCAGAAATTCTAGACAGCAAGGAAAAATCCACCTTTTGGTGTGCTGCTAGAGCTTTCTGTAACAAAGACAATGCAAAAAGAATCAATTCATTTGGACTTATGGTTTAGAAATGGTGGCTGGTCAAAGTTTAGTCAAATTTCTGAATTAAATTTGAATAAATAGAAAATCCTGGGGGGGTGACGTCGAAGGCGTAAAGTGGGAGTGCGCCTCCACTCGTACCGCTTCGGGCGCGAGTGGTGAGGCTGACACTGGGCCCCACCAGTCAGGAGAGAGGGAAGGGGATCGAGATCAGAGGGGAGGCGGTGCTTCGCCGGAGCTCATGCCGGCGACGAGGGGGTTTGGGGCTAGGCTAGAGGGATAGATCGGAAGCGGGGCTCGCGGCGCACCTGCCCGTACCCGTGGCTTGGCGAAAGGTGGACGGAGCTGGTCGCAGTCGAGCTCGCAAGCTTCGGTGGCGGACGGGGTTCGCCGGAGAGGTGGAAGACGGTGGCTAGAGGCAGCTCCGAGGGCTTGGCGGGGTCCAGGCAGCTCCAGCAGACCACCAAGGCCCTGCCCAAGCAGCTGCTTGAGCTCGAGAGGCCCTGGAGAGCGGCAGCTGGCCTGCGGGGATCGCCGGAGTCCTCGGGTCGGGGCGACGGCCAGAGGCCTGCCCGACCGGGCTTCTGCTCGTCTACGTGTTCGTGGAGGTGGTGTGGAGTGGTGCGTGGCTAGCAAGGGAGGCGGGGTGGCTTTATATAGCCGGAGCAGAGGGGGGGACGTGTCGCCGCCGGAGCGCTCTGGACACGCGGCGAACGTCGACGAGAGGCTCCAACGCGAGGGGACAGGGTGCAGCGTCAACGCCGGCGCTTGCCCACGCTCGCGGACGAGCACAGGAGGCGGTTTGAGATGGGGACAAGCACACGCGCGCACTGTGCCGTTTTGGCCGCGACTTGACCGGGCTTGCTGCGGCGGCTCCAGCGTCGGCGAGCGCCAGGGAGGGGTCATGGGTGATGGGTCGAGGGTTGTGGCACGTTGCGGCAGTCGGAGGCGAGCGCTTGCATGCACACGCGCGAAACAGAACGCAAAGCGCCAGCCAGAGCGCGTCGAGACGCTGCCAGGCGCCGTGTCCTCGCGCGGTCACCAAGCTGGCATGGCCAAAATGACGGCCAGGAGCGGCCAAACCTTGTCTACGAGCTCGACCGTGCAGTGCTACGTCTAGGAGAGGTGATGGATCATACCCAGGCCGACCAGACGCGACTCTACCAAGCTGGCAAGTTTCTGGTCAGAAACTTGGTCGCCAAGTTTGGCCACCTTCTAGAAGGCCATTAGGGCTAATCTCCTGGGGTTTAGGGTCTCTTAGGAAGGTCTTTAAGCTCAAGAAATCTCAAGGCCAAAAGCTCAAGGAAAAATGCACTTGCTGTACAAAGTGCATTTCTGGTCCAGAAGTGAAAAGATTTTCTATAGCAAAAATATTACAAAAAGTGATGCAATATTTTTGCATGGGAAGATGTGCCATGGTCCTAAGAATATTTAGGAATTATCTCAGATTTTTCTGAGCAAGAAAAATTGAGGTTGCTTTGGAGCACAAAGTTCTAAAAAGAGCTTAAGAGAGAAAAATGAATATTTTCCTTTTAGGAAAAATATTCATTTTATTATTTTGGGAATTTGTGGGAGGAATAAGGTAGATATGTAACTTGGGTGAAAGCCAAGGATATGCCCAAGTGACAAGTCCATTTGAATTGATCCAAAAATCCAAATCAAATCAGGGCTAAAACCACGATGAAAACCAAGTCCGGAAAGAGAGAGAAGGCAAGTCCGGTAAAAAGAGAGAGAAGGCAAAATCCAGGCTGTCACAGATACTAGGAATCAAACCCTAACAAAACTAACTCGATTACATGATAAATCTCATCCAACCCATCGCCGTCCAGCAAGCCTACGATGAAATTACTCACGCACGGCGGTGAGCATCATGAAATTGGTGATGGAGGATGGTTGATGATGACGATGACAACGGATTCCCCTCTCCGGAGCCCCGAACGGACTCCAGATCAGCCCTCCCAAGAGAGTTTAGGGCTTAGCGGCGGCTCCGTATCGTAAAACGCGATGAATCTTTCTCTCTGATTTTTTCTCCCCGAACACGAATATATGGAGTTGGAGTTGAGGTCGGTGGAGCTCCAGGGGGCCCACGAGGCAGGGAGGCGCGCCCCCCACCCTCGTGGACAGGGTGTGGGCCCCCTGGCCTTGATTCTTTCGCCAGTATTTTTTATTATTTCCAAAAATAATCTCCGTGGAGTTTCAGGTCATTCCGAGAACTTTTGTTTCTGCACATAATTAACACCATGGCAATTCTGCTGAAAACAGCGTCAGTCCGGGTTAGTTCCATTCAAATCATGCAAGTTAGAGTCCAAAACAAGGGCAAAAGTGTTGGGAAAATTAGATACGACGGAGACGTATCACTGGTACGCCAAAGACACACTTGGCCGGGTTAAGCATCATCTTGTAGACCCGGAGATTGTCAAAGGTCTCTTTCAAATCATCTATCAAGGTTTCCTTCTTCCTGGATTTCACCACAATATCATCCACATAAGCATGAACATTGCGCCCAATCTGATCATGAAGGCAATTTTGCACACACCGCTGGTAAGTCGGCTGGGCACTCTTGAGCCCAAAAGGCAAAGACACATAACAGAAGGCTCCAAAGGGAGTAATAAAAGCTGTCTTATCCTAGTCCTTAACTGCCATCTTGATCTGGTGATAACCAGAATAAGCATCCAAAAAGCTCAAACGCTCACAACCCGCCGTAGCATCAATAATCTGATCAATACGGGGGAGAGCAAAGGGATCAGCCGGATAGGCCTTGTTTAAGTCCGTGTAATCCACACACATACGCCAAGTACCGTTTTTCTTAAGTACCAGCACCGGGTTAGCCAACCATTCAGGATGAAAAACTTCAACAATAAACCCAGCTGCCAAGAGCCGGGCCACTTCTTCACCAATGGCCTTGCGCCTCTCTTCATTGAAACGGCCAAGGAATTGCTTGACCGGTTTAAACTTTGGATCAATATTGAGAGTGTGCTCAGCGAGTTCCCTCGGTACACCTGGCATATCTGAAGGTTTCCATGCAAAGATGTCCCAGTTCTCACGGATGAACTCGATGAGCGCACTTTCCTATTTCTGATCCGGATTAGCACTAATGCTGAACTGCTTGGATGAATCGCCAGGAATGAAGTCAACTAGCTTAGTGTCATCCGCCGACTTAAATTTCAACAGGGGGTCATGCTTTGTGGTTGGCTTCTTCAAGGATGTCATATCCGCCGGGTCAACATTATCCTTGTAAAATTTCAATTCTTCTGTTGCACAGACAGACTCAGCATAAGCAGCATCGCCTTCTTCACACTCCAAGGCTATCTTCCGGCTTCCATGCACTATGATGGTGCCCTTGTGACCCGGCATCTTAAGCTGCAGATAAACATAACAAGGCCTTGCCATGAACTTAGCATAAGCCGGCCGCCCAAACAGAGCATGATAAGGGCTCTTG
Organism: Triticum aestivum; assembly: GCF_018294505.1. Taxonomy (NCBI): domain Eukaryota; kingdom Viridiplantae; phylum Streptophyta; class Magnoliopsida; order Poales; family Poaceae; genus Triticum; species Triticum aestivum. The sequence goes on along the minus strand of NC_057814.1, from coordinate 399,223,871 downwards.
ATTTTAACCACCTCAAAAGTCAATGTCTCAGATCTGGAATCATAATCATCTCCAAAAGCAACCTCCAAAGATATTTTGCCCACTGGATACGCTGACTTACCAGGCACCACGCCATGAAGGACAGTGTTTGACGTCTTGAGATCTTTGTCAGTCAAGCTCATGCGGCGAAATTTTTCATAATACATAATATTGATGCTGCTGCCCCCATCCATGAGTACCTTAGTAAATATGTACCCTCCAACCTGAGGCGCCACCACCAGAGCCAAATGACCCGGATTATCAACCCGGGGCGGGTGATCCTCACGACTCCAGAGAATAGGGTGTTCAGACCATCGCAAGTAACGGGGAATCGCCGGTTCAACTGCGTTCACTGCCCTTTTATGAAGTTTATGATCCCGCTTGCATAAACTCGTGGTGAAAACGTGGTACTGTCCACTATTCAACTGATTTGGGTTACTCTAATAACCAGACTGCTGCTACTGATTCCCTTGACCAGACTGTTGATTAAAACCACCTTGACTGCCTTGGCCCTGGAAACCGGAATTAGAACCGCCACCACCATAACCCGGACCGTGAGAGCCGAATCCTGAGCCTCCGTCCGGCCCATGATTGTTCTGGAAAAATTGGAATTTCTATACTCCCTCATAATGAAGCAATCCTTCCAGAGGTGAATGGCCGGCTTTTCCCGCGTACCATGCTTCGGGCAGGGCTGATTCATCATCGCCTCAAGATTGAATTTTGGCCCTCCAAAATGAGGGGGCGGCTTTCCCTTGCGGCGCTGACTATTATTCTGCGTATTGGTGTTGGCCACAAAATCCAAATTACCATCAGCCTTGCGCTTACTGTTGCCACCCTGACTTACCGAGTTATGCTGCTGCCCTTTCGTGTTGCTGCTCTTCTTTCCCTTACCCGGCCTTTCATCATCAAACTCGGGGTCCTTGGTACTATCTGAGTCGGCATACTTGACGAGAGCCGCCATTAGCTCCCCCATGTCGTTGAAGTGGCGTTTAAGCCGCCCCAATTTATGCTTAAGAGGCATGAAACGGCAATTGTTCTCCAACATCAGGCCTGCTGAACCGGCATTGATACGATCCGATGAGTGTAGGATGGCTGAGACCCGGCACACCCAATGGGTTGTTGACTCGCCCTCACCTTGGACACAGGAGTCCAAATCCACGATTGACATAGGATGCTTGCACGTGTCTTTAAAATTCTGGATAAACCGGGCTTTTAACTCGGCCCATGATCCAATGGAGTTGGCAGGCAACCCTTTCAACCAAGTACGAGCCGTCCCATCCAACATCATGGTGAAATACTTAGCGCATGCAGCGTCGCCAACATCCAGCATCTCCATTGCCATCTCATAACTTTCAATCCAAGCTTCAGGGGGTTGATCTGCTGTGTAGTTAGGCACCTTACGAGGACCCTTGAAATCCTTGGGCAAACGCTCGTTATCCAGAGACGGCACTAAACATGGCACACCCAAGGTTCTAGAGGTCACGCCTGCCTCCATCGAAGCTGATGGATAAACCGGAGAATATTGATGAGCCGCTTGCTGAGCCGCCAGCTCGGCCTCCCGACACGCTCTGCCCTGATCCACCAAAGTATGAGCGTTGGCACCACCACGCGTCGGGTCATGCCCATGGGGCTGGTTATGGCGTTGTTCACTGCTTGAAACTGCTGGTGAGTCAATATGCCTGCTATAACTCCGGCTTGGACGAAGGGCTGAATGAATCCGCTCGCGGCTGTAAGAATAAGCCGCCTGCTGAGCCACAGCTGTCTGAAGAAGCTCTCTGGCCCTCCGCGTCTCTATCGTCGTTGGAGACTCGCCTTCAACTGGTAGAGCCAGAGGTGTCAGAACATGCTAAGGCGGAGTATTATTCAAATGCGGCGGTCCATCACGCGCGGCTGAACCAGCTTTCCAGTCCCAGGCGCTTCGACCGCCCGGTTTACCACCGGCGGATCACTGGTTCCCGCTCTAGGTGTATTGAAGAGGTTCATCGGCTCATAAACTGGGGGTAGATGACTCTGGTGCCTCCTCCTCATGATTTCGTTTGAAGCTTTCTGATCCAACGTGAGCTGGAAGGACTCTGCCTGAATCCGTTGTGCCTGGGTGTCCAAAGTAGCCTACTCTGCAGCCATCCTAGCGTTCTCAGCCGCCAGCTCTTCCTTGGCTTGAGCTATTTCATCTCGCAGCTTCGCCACATCCACCTTGTGCTGTTCCTAGTTGTCCGGGGTTACCTCCACCCCCATTAGAGTCGTCAAAGCCTTCAATAACTCTGTCAAAGCTTGAGCCGGCGGGCGCGCCATGCCGCTAGCACCAGCCGCCGCCGCGGCTGTTGAGTTGAAGGTCATAGCCGCGACGGTTGTTGAGCCAAGCGTCGGCTGTGTACCGGCCATGAAGATCGCAACTCTATTCGGCGGCTCGTAGGGGTCCGGAATACTGTCACCATCGGAACAGCCCCCAAGCTGGCCGTATTGCAGTTGATACATTGAATTAGTCTCGCCTGTGGACGATTCACCATCGGACTAGATGGCCGTCTCACCACCAGACATAGATCCTTCTTCAACTTCCGCCCCATGAAAGAAACCAACAAAGGCACGCTTCATGGCAGGTTGAACTCGGGCGGGTCGTGCACGCTGAGCCGTCTCGATGATGTCGGTGCAGGTGTCCGGCTTAGGGCCCGATTCGCCGATCTTGCCGATGAAGACATGGATTCCGCCGAAGGGGACCCGGTACGTGTACTCGATTGAGCCGGTCTCGGGGCCCCAGCTTGCATCGTCGATGTAGAGCTTGCCACGACGACTCTTGGTCATCCGGCCCATAGCGTATCCCTTGATCCCTTCGAAGTTGCCCTGTAAGAACTCGAAACCACCGTGCGTAGGCCCCACGGTGGGCGCCAACTGTCGTGGAATTGTCACGGCAGATGTCTTAGCAGAAGGACTTAGTCGTGGAGCCATCACAGCAGGGTTAGCTTAAAGGGGTTAATCGGGACAAAATACACAGAGAGTTTATACTGGTTCGGCCCCTTATGGTGAAGGTAAAAGCCTAATCCAGTTTGAGGTGGTATTGCTAGGGTTTCGATTACCAGGGAGCGAATACGCTTGACCTAGTTCTCGATCTCTTGTTTCTTGCCCCAAACCGCCGTCGGGTCGTCCCTTTATATGCACAGGTTGACGCCCAGCGGTTCACGGAGTCCCGGCCGGCTCATACACAACGTGTCCGGCTCGGTGACTAACTACACTTGTCTTACAATACAAGTCATACATACATGGCGGTTCATCCCCCTGGGCCTTAAGTCACCTTTGGGTCTTGGGCCGTCAACGGGCTCGCATGATTCGCGATCTTCATTGGTAAGCCGCCAATGGTATGACCCGGCCCCTCCTGGGCGGTTCATACCCAGTATTTATATCCCCAACAGATGCCACTGTTGGGAACGTACCACGCAATTTCAAAAAAATTCCTACGCTCATGCAAGATCTATCTAGGAGAAGCATAGCAACGAGAGGGGGAGAGTGTGTCCACGTACCCTCGTAGACCGAAAGCGGAAGCATTTGACAACACGGTTGATGTAGTCGAACTTCTTCTCGTTCCGACCGATCAAGCACCGAACGTACGGCACCTCCGAGTTCTGCACACGTTCAACTCGATGACGTCCCTCGAACTCTTGATCCAGCAAAGTGTCGAGGGAGAGTTTCGTCAGCACGACGGCATAGTGACGGTGATGGTGAAGTGATCCGCGCAGGGCTTCGCCTAAGCACTACGACAAATATGACCGGAGGTGTAAACTGTGGAGGGAGGCGCCGCACACGGTTAACAGATGTTGTTGTGTGGTCTAGCGGTGCCCTCCCCACATATATATAGGTTGGAGGAGAGGAGAGGCAGCCAAGGGGGTGCCCCAAGTAGGAGGAACCTACTTGGGCACCTCCCAATTCGGCCTCCCCCCTTCCATATTCATCCGGAGGGGGAAGGAAGGAGGAGGGAGGAGAGAAGGAAGGGGGAGGCCAAATTGCTCCCCTTCCTTTCTCTCTTCCCCTCTTTCCTTCCCCCCTTATTTCGGCCTACATGGGGCGCACCAGCCCCCTAGGGGATGGTTTGTCCCCTTCTTGGCCCATTAGGCCCATGTAGTTGCCGGGGGATGCCCGGAACCTCTTCCGGTGACTCGATATGTACCTGGTACCCCCGGAACACTTCTGGTGTCCGAATATCATCGTCCAATATATGAATCTTTACCTCTCGACCATTTCGAGAATCCTCGTCATGTCCGTGATCTCATCCGAGACTCCGAACAACATTCAGTCACCAAATCACATAACTCATATAATACAAAATCGTCATCGAACGTTAAGCGTGCGGACCCTACGGGTTCAAGAACTATGTATACATGACCGAGACACCTCTCCGGTCAATAACCAACAACGGAACCTGGATGCTCATATTGGTTCCCACATATTCTACGAAGATCTTTATCGGTCGTATCGTAATGACAACATACGTTATTCCCTTTGTCATCGGTATGTTATTTGCCCGAGATTCGATCGTCGGTATCTTCATACCTAGTTCAATCTTGTTATCGACAAGTCTCTTTACTCGTTTTTTTTTAGGGAGAACGACAATGGGAGAGGCTCCCACTGACTTTGTATTACTCACAAAGGAACAATTACATAAGTGTTACAAAGGGTTTTGTGGCCCCCCGGCCATGCTAGCTATCCACGGTCTTAGTGACCCAAGTTTACAATGTAATTAGACAGGAAAGGATGAAGATCCTCCCGGCAGTTATGTGATAGCAGCTCCAAGAGATGTTTGAATCTAGCTAGCCATGCTCCATGGGAGTGCTGAATCCCTCTAAAGTGTTGATTGTTTCTCTCCATCCACAGACTCCAAGCAGCCAAGAGAAAGATATCCATGAAGAGAGGTTGTCTCCAATTACCCCTACCTCCATGCAAAAGAGCCAGTCTGTTGTCAGCTATCGGCCATGTCACTCCAACTACATCCCAGCAGTGTTGACTAAAGGGGCAATTGAAGAACAGATGTTCCACCGTTTCCTCTGGAGGGTTTTGACAGAACATGCATGCATAGTTGCCCCCCACGACAACAAAGTGCCTGCGTTTGAGCATATTCCTGGTATTCAGACGATCAACTAGGAGTAGCCACCCAAACATCTTGAACTTGATCGGGCTTTTAGCTTTCCAGAGCCATCCAAACGCCTCATCTGCCACAACCTGTTTGTAGCAGTGATTATAGAACTTCTTGGACGAAAAACGCCCGAGCAAGCATTCCCAGACATCACAGTTACCGGCGGCCAGCCGGTTTTGTGGCAACCCCTCCTGGATCTCTTTGATTTCTTCTCTCGCCTGGGTCGAGAGAGGTAGACTAAAAATCATGGAAGGGCCAGTTGCAGTAAGAACCTTAGCAATGGAGTCGTCCTCATTCAAACAAAATGAAAAGGCTCGTGGGTATATATCCATTAATGGGGAATCTTGGGTATTATCAAACCAAATATCTTTCCAGAACAGAGCACTAGAGCCATCCCCGGGGGTGACTTTAGTGATCCCTCGGAATATCCCACTGAGTTGCATTACATCTCTCCACCAGAAAGAACCCACCGCCTCAGATGCATGTGGTATCTTGTTTCGGTAGTAGGCATCCCAAACAAGCTCCACCCAGGGAACATCTTCATGATTATAGAATTTGAAAAGATATTTTAGGAGGAGGGTTGCATTCTGTGTTTTAAGATCAATAACTCCAAGGCCTCCGCAGCGTTTTGGGCGGCAGACAAGCTCCCAGGCCGCAAGAGAGTTATTTTTGACCCCATCATCGGAGTTTTTAGCCCAGAGGCAATGTCTACGCAGCTTGTCCAGATGTTCAATCACCTTTGGGTGTATCTTGATCGTGCACATTGCATATATCATCATCGAAGTCACAACTGAATTGACCAAGGTCAGTTTAGCTCTGGATGACATCAGTGACAGCGCAGTGGATGTCTTCCGTTCAACTGCATGAACCAGCGGCATAAGATCAAGGACACTGGGCCTCGTCGTGCCCATTGGCAGGCCGAGGTATGTGAAGGGCATGGAACCAACAGAGCAACCAAAAACCCCAGCCAGTTCCGTAATACATCATCCCGTAACTAACTCATTAGTCACATTGCTTGCAAGGCTTATCAAGATGTGTATTACCGAGAGGGCCCATAGATACCTCTCCCATACTTGGAGTGACAAATCCTAATCTCGATCTATGCCAACCCAACAAACACCTTCGGAGATACCTGCAGAGCATCTTTATAATCACCCAGTTACGTTGTGACGTTTGATAGCACAGAAGGTATTCTTCCGGTATACGGGAGTTGCATAATCTCATAGTCAAAGGAATATCTATATGTCATGAAGAAAGCAATAGCAATAAAACTTAACGATCAATATGCTAAGCTAATGGATGGGTCTTGTCCATCACATCATTCTTCTAATGATGTGATCCCGTTTATAAAATGACAACACATGTCTATGGTTAAGAAACTTAACCATCTTTAATTAACGAGCTAGTCTAGTAGAGGCTTACTAGGGACACTGTGTTTTGTCTATGTATCCACACATGTATCAAGTTTCTGGTTAATACAATTCTAGTATGAATAATAAACATTTATCATGATATAAGGAAATATAAATAACAACTTTATTATTGCCCGTAGGGCATATTTCCTTCACTGCATGCATCGGACAAATCAAGGCAGGGATGGCCGCCAACCCTTGCCCTGCTAGGTCCTCCGCCACTGCCGGTTTGAACGTCTAAAATCCCACAAACTGGAGGAGGTTTGTGGGTGTCCGGACGTCCGCCACGTAGGCACCAACTGACGGTCCCATCCAAAACCCTTGTGGCACGTTCCGCTCCAGAATCATCATTGCACATTCGTGCCACTCGTTAGTGCAGTTCATAGCAGATGCTAAGGGGCGGACGCCTATCGCATTCATGCCGGTCAAACCGACGTGACCGGACGGCTGACCAGCGCAGCGTCAATGCTGGCACGGCTACCGAGAAGCCTATTCCGGCCTGGATAGCGTCCCAAAGGAATGAAAATCTTTCAAAATGGTGCTAAACTTTGACCAAAAGTCAAAACTGTGATTTTAGCCTTTACACTGGGTACAGCAGCGCACGCGCACACGCACGCCGGCGACGCACACCTCCTGCTCAAGCACGCTGCACGCACACCTCCTGTATCGCGCCCGCCTCCCTCTCCCTCGCCTCTGCATCTCGTCGCCGCACGCGTTCCATCGCCAAACGCCGCCCGGCCCTAAACCTCTAAACCCTACCACCGCGTGCCCCACAGCTGCCCCCGTCGCCGCCACTGCCGCTCCGGTTCTTCTTCGTCGGGACTCGTCCTTGCCGTGTCCGCCCCGTCCGCAACCTTTGGCCATTGGGTTTTGAGGTACGAGCTTCTCAAACCCCACCGGTCTCCACCATTTCCGGGTGTGCGGATGCGCACCCCGCGCACCATCTTGATCCGCCGCTGAATTTCGAAACCCCGAGCGGTTAGCCGCTGTGTCACTTGAATTTTTCTACCACCCAAATTGACACCTATCTGAATCGCCAGGATGTCCAACTCCAACGTCACAGTGTGTGTGCGATTCAGGCCGCTGAGCCACAAAGAGAGGAAGGCCAATGACAAGGTCTGCTTCAAGAAATTGGACTCCGAGTCTTTTGTTTTCAAGGTTTGGACACTCTTCTGCCTTTAGCTCTGTGATGTGAGGCATACAGATGAATGTTCATGTGCAGTTTCTCGCAAGACGCACAGTTGTATTTTGATCCAGATTACTGAATTTGTTCAAACTATTGCATGCCTGCAGCCTTATGTTACAATAGTAGCCTGCTTGATATCCCCTGCACAACTACATAGTACAGTAGTACTTATTAAACCAGTAGCTAATAAAGTGAGGAACAATGCCTTATCCTATTTTCCTTTTGATAAGATTATTAACAAAAAATCCCTGTGATCTTGTTGGCACAGTTTTTGTGCTTCCTCGTGGTTGATTAGTGCGGTTTCCCTGACGTGTTGCATAATACTTGGGTTAGGATGAGCGCGACGAAGATGTCATATTCAGCTTTGACAAGGTGTTCTATGATGATGCGGAACAGTCTGATGTATACAATTTCCTTGCAGTGCCCATTGTTGCAGGTTTTCATTCTTTTTGTTTCTTTCAAAATTTATGCATAAGGTAGTCAGAGCTTTTTTGTATTACTACAGTTTTGTCATGACTGGACACTTCAGTAGCCACCATAGTACTAATTGAGTAACTAATATTTCGAACAGATGCTGTCAATGGAATAAATGGGACCATAATTTCTTATGGTCAGGTATGTGTTCCTGCAAACACCTTGTATCCTCATTTACCAGCTTTACACAAATATTTGGGAAAACTTATGCATAGATAAACCCCCATTGTGTGTTAAAGCAAGGCTTGGCCTACTTACAGTCTCAAACTTACACTAAGCAGTGCATCTATGAAATGAGACACTTCTACCTGTAAACAGTGCTAACAATTTATTTGTACTTTGCATTTGTACAGACTGGAGCTGGAAAAACATATAGCATGGAGGTAAAGTGAACATCCCTGGGCTTAAATTTATGGGATGATCACTGAATGCGCCACTTCAGCTTTGGCCTAACATGTTTGTTTAATTTGGATGTTGAAACAGGGGCCAAGCATCTTGCACTGCAATGAGCTGAAAACTGGACTGGTTCAGCGTGTTGTAAATGATCTTTTTGAATGTTTAAGAACATCAGAAGACATCACTACATGGACTGTGAAATTGTCAATGGTAAAATACCATTTTCGTGCGCTGATTGTGAATTCACATTGATAGATCTTTACTTACACTATTTTACGATTTCTCAGGTGGAGATATATTTGGAAAAAGTAAGGTGAGAATATGCTTGATGTTTCTGTATGGATCCTGTATAGAGTTTCTTTTATAAAACGCTGCTACGAGGGGAATCGAGTTTTTTCTCCTTATATCTCAGGGACCTTCTTGACTTGTCCAAGGACAACCTACAAATCAAGGAGAGTAAAAGCCAAGGGATTTTTATTTATGGAGCAACAGAGGTCAGACAGAAATGCATCTGTACTTCCTGTTTCATTTCCCTTCTGTATATGTAAGAAAAGAAGTGTTCAGCATCTTTCCTTTGAGGGCTTCTTTTCATGTCTGGTAACTGTGAAACTATAACTGCAGATATCGATTATGAATAGTTCAGATGCCTTGGAGCGCCTTTCTGTAAGTTTTGCTGGGGTTTCCTTGTTTCTCTTATAATCGCAGTTGATTTTTTCTTGGAGCGCCTTTCTGTAAGTAAATGCCAGATTATTTATGTTTACTGGTCTAAATTACAGGAAGGAATTGCCAACAGAGCTGTTGGAGAAACACGTATCCTCTATCTACCATTTCTGAACAGTTGAAAAACATTTCAATGTTGTAAATTTTGTCGTCCTAAATGAATATGTAGAAATGAACCTGGCCAGCAGTAGAAGTCACTGCGTGTACATTTTCTCCGTGCAGCATGGATCCACTGCAGATGATAAGTATGCTCGAATAACAAACATCAATAGTTGATAGCTGTTTCCCTTTTATGTTGATGTAATTGTATAAAACCATAACCGCATACATCACCTTTTTTATGCAATTCATGCTAACTCAACAGGTTGCCTTGTGCTCCTTCATGTTAGTATAGTAGGCATCAATTTCTGCGTTAATGCCATTCCTCTTTCTTTGTGCTATGGACTGTTATATCTGTCTGGATTATATGTGGGCAGCTAGTAACTTTCTTTTAATCTTACAGGGTAAGGGCCGGGAAGATTGTTCTTGTTGACTTGGCTGGTTCAGAGAAAGTTGAGAAAACTGGTGCTGAAGGGCGTGTTCTTGATGAGGCGAAAACAATCAACAAGTCGCTCTCAGCTCTTGGAAATGTTATTAATGCCCTAACTACTGGTAAGTGGCAAATACAAGTATACAACGATACTCTGTGCAAAGACTAAACACAAAACGTAGTTACTCCGCTATTGTACCTTTCTGATTAATGATCAGCTTTACTTATCTTTTTTTCATCTCCAGCTAAACCGAATCATGTCCCTTACCGTGACTCGAAGCTTACACGCATACTTCAAGATGCACTGGTCTGTCAAAATATTCTTCAGTATTTCCAAATCTGCAGGTTTGTTTACATGGCTGTTGCTTGCAGGGTGGCAGCTCAAGAGCTGCATTGCTATGCTGCTGTTCTCCTAGTTCGTCGAACGCACCAGAAAGTCTGTCTACCATTCGCTTTGGAACCAGGCATATCCCTTGAACATTGCATACTTGCATAATTTTTGTACTATTGCTGTGCTGCAGTTTATCATAACTCTATATCGATATCCATCCAGGACGAAGCTCATAAAGACTCTACCCAAACTGATTCCCAATGAAGTGGACAGCGTCAAGAAGCCCACCTGCTATTCTCATGATCAAGATGATCCGCGTGGCAGAGCACCAAGCAAGGCTGGTAGCAGCCAGTCTGAGGTGTCCGATCCGAGCCTTGATTCTTATGATCATGATGATTTGCGTGACAGGATACTGAGCAAGGTTAGTATAGCAAGCAAGCAACTAACCAGAAGTGGTCGATTCGGTCCCACCCTACGTCCTGCGCAGCAGATATATCTCACTTGCCACTGAAAATGTCTGTGCAGCTAAGGTTGAGTCTGAAGGAGGAGGACGTGGATCTGCTGGAGGAGCTGTTTGTGCAGGAAGGTATCATCTTCGACCCCGACGCAGCGGTGCCGGACATCGACCTGGCGTTCCAAGACGTCGCGAGCCGGCAGATTGTGTCGCTCGTGCAAACAGTGGAGGAGCTCACAGAAACTGTGCAAGAGGTATGTGTAGCACCAACCAAACCTGCGTCCTCCTGCTGTTCCTGCTATCCAGCTCTCCAAGGTGGGTAACTCCTGAGTGCGTGTCGATGGTGCAGCTCACTGACGAGAACGAGAAATTGAGGCATCAGCTCGAGTTCGCGCAGGAGATCGCCGCCCGCGCCCAGTGCGCCACCGCGGACCGGAGCCGTGGTGCCCTGTTTGGTTTCGTGCCGGCGGCCGTCCTCCGCCCCTTTGGATTCGTTCCAGACTGATGGCTCGAACAGACAGCCGGCGTCACGTAGATTCCGCAAATATTTTGCTGCCATAAACATCACAGCAATGTTAATCCTGAGTGCCTTGAGGATCATGTAGTGACACCTTATGACAGACTCTTCCTTTTTTGACAGAGTATGGCAGATTCTTCTGGAAATCAGTTTTGGCTCTAGGGAGTACATGCTCCTCCGTGCCAAAAATGGATTTTACCAATGTCAAAGAAAAAGAAAAGATGTGTTCATTATCACACCCAAATGATACATGCAAATTTCCAGGGGAAAAACTTAAGCATTTAAACTTGTGCAAAATGGCAAGTTGAACGCCAAATGTTACACTTAATTTTGTTTTTTCACCAACGAAGCATTGCTATCCCATATGGCATGAAAATTGTCAAGCACACTTGTTACATTAATGTGAATATCTAAAAAAATATAATTTTCAAATTTTAGTTACTATTTATTTTGGTTTACTGTTCATTATGTGTATATGCTTCTTAGAGCCAAAATCCGCGTCTAGATTCTTGTTGTGTTACTGTTTTAGACTTGGCTGGTAGACAAACCTATTTCTCTCAACATGTAATCTCTATATCTAAATAGCTAGCCCCCACTAACTAACCTATTTCTCTCAACATGTGAGCATGCCACCTCATCTTTTATATCTAAATAGCTAGCCCTCACTAACCAATTTCTCTCAACATGCAAGCATATCACCTCAGTATGCAACATGTATGGAAAAATGCGTACCTCAACATGCAATGCTGCAGATGAATAATGTCACCTCAACATCCAAACATGCATGACAATTTCTATTATACTATGCTATTTATATTTATTAAATATTATAGAACTATAAAATGGTTTGAAGCCCATCACAGAGGGTCAATATCCTCTTCAATGTTGTTCTTTCAACAAAAATAGGCCGAGCCAATCCATGGTGTCACGTCCATCATTGTGTCGGCAGCAGAAGGTTGGCCTTTATTTTGAGAAACACACATTTAGGTCAAACATTCACTTGAACGAAATACTCCCTTTATTCCACAATGTAGTGCTTCCTCTATCCCCGTGCTTCAACTTTGACCGTAAATTTAACTATCAAGACCGATTGCGGCGGGAGCAAAAGTTATATCAGTGAATTCGTATTCGAAAGAAGTTTTTAATTATGTAACTTTTTCTCCCGCCGCAGTCGGTCTCGTTCGTTAAATTTATGGTCAAAGTTCGACCTCGGGAAGCGCGGGCGCACTATATTTTGAAATGGAGGGAGTACGTTTTCTCCACGTTTGATTTTGCAGACGCATGTAATAGTTCAGGCACTGGTGGAGGGGGCCATTGCCCCCCTCCCCCTATTTTACAACGGTGTAAATTAATTGTTATATTTTGAGCGAGACATTTATTGCAATGGTATGATTTTATATCAGCAAGACATCTCTTGGTAGCACGGTAGACATTTCTTCATTGTTTTTCTGTGTATCAATGTTAGCAGAATTAGAAGCCTCTCAATGTTAGTACTCTGCCCAAAAAAGAGAAGTATGCACAGGAATAGATACAGGATACTGCAAATAGAACATTTGCAATTCTATTAAAATCCTAGGCGTCCAAATATGTAGCCATGTTTGAGTTCAGAGGCAGCAAAATGGATCATCAAAAGACAAATCTTGTGTGTCCAAATATGTAGGCACGTTTGAACAGGTGTCTCTACTAGCTGAACGGGATGGCTCAGCGCCTCAGCCTCCAGCGGGATTATTATGTACCCAAGTACAGGATGGTTGTGGGGTTCTATTTGCAATTTGTACAACTTTTCATCAGGCAACGCACATTCTCTATCCAACGGTTCAAGATGAAGTTTTCATGTTTTCACTAAATGTATGGTTTCCACTAGATATGTACTCATTTTTTTTAGTGTGCGCATAAGTTTCTTCTGTTTTTCTCATTAGTATGCGCGTTCCACATTCATAGCATCTGTTTCCATCTATGCCCCATTAACTACGCCAGTTCCCAATGAAAAGCAAGCATACAGGAAAAGCATGCAGGGCTGTATGCGGGCTGACCGCGTGGGGAAGCTAACCTAGGCATACTCTGGATACTCGAGCAGATTACTCACGCCCAGGGGCAAATTGGTCAAAAAAAATCGAACCATTGCTCTCCTTGGTATGCGGGCCAAGAGTTATACGCAGGGTAAAAAGAAGAGTTAAATACACCGTGGATGCCTAAACTTGTCCTGCGTGGTCACTTTGGTGCCTAAAGTTGTAAAATACATGAATGTGATGCTCGAACTTGTCCGGTCGTGCAAATACGGTGCCTTTTACCGTATCCGGGCGTACTGCCCTGACCACATGGCACGCCCGCATGGAGGTGGCCCGCATGTAAGTGTGGGGGCATTTTTTACAACCAACCCCCTCAGATTTATTTTTAATATGGTCCCACATTTTTTAGAGCCAGCTCCCTCAGATTTAATTTTAATGCGGTCCCGCATATCAACTCAGGCGAGCGGATGAATGAAATAGTAAAAAGAAAAATAAATGTGCCTCGCATGCACAAGACATACATGTTAACCACTACGTCAAACACACCAGTATGTGTAAATGGCAGATACAACGGCTTTTATAACAATGATACCATGTGAACAATAAAGAAAAATAATAAGAAAGAAAAGGGGGATTCAAAGTTCGAACTCAGGAGCTCAGTCGTGCCAGCCTTGTAAGCTAGCTAGTAAACCAAGCAAGATTTTACGCTAAATTTAGAGGAAAACCATCTTATGTAAAATATAAAATTATCATATTTATTTTTGGTGTTGTATCTAATCATTTGTAGTATTATTTTTCTTAATACTGGACCTCGTGTGCGTGGTATGCATACATGCACACGTCAGTGACAATTCATTTGTTTGACGCACCTAAATTATTCACTTGTTACCATACGGAACAATCTCATTACGGTCTAAATTATATTTATCCCATTAGAGCATCTAGTTGGAATTTTCCTGCTGATTTATTTGTCGATGTAAACAGTATTTCTTCCTTTTAGTCATCACGTGGTGCCCTGCCTCGTGGTTACCTTAGGTTTGCCGTGCATTCAAAAACTTGACAACATGTATTTTAAAAACATGTTCAACGTGTATTGAGAAAATTTATTTTGTAAAATTATGCTTATATTTCTACAAACACCTTTAACATGTTTTAATACATTCTAGAATTACTATTATTAGACAATAACTTTTAATACACGTTGAACAGTTACATTGTCGATTTTTTGCAATTGTGTAGTATTTTAAATCAATGAATATAGGCAATAATTGTCTGTGCTTGTGGTCCTGCATCAGGATGCATAAATTTACACAATAATTTTTAATATATGTTGACCTGTCTAAATCCACATAAAATTTGGAAAAAGTTCATGTTTACCTCTTCAAAGTAACAATAATGAAAATAGATTAAAGAATTAAAATGCACAATAATTGCCTACTTATATTTTTTGTATTTTTGATGGTAAAATTTACATATAAAAACTAAACAGGAACTGAAAAATAAACAAAAAGAAAACATGTGAAGGAAGTGCAGAGAGATACGCGGACTAGGTCTATGTATATGAGTACTAGCTAATACTAGAACGCATCATGTTCTGCCGGATGGTCTGCTCATGCCCGCACTAAGCAGTAGGTCTACCTGTAATTTATTTGAGCGACTTCTCTCTCTGTCATGTTGACATATGAGATCTATATTTCTAATTTGAATAAAACATGAGGTATTTTCTGCAAAAGAAAATCACCAGCTCGTATTTCACGCGGGCAGCCCATACGGTCGCATACAGCCAGAGGCACCGTATATGCACGGGAGGACAAGTTATAACACCACTTTTATGTATTTTGCAAGTTTAGATACCAAACTGGCCGTGACGGACAAGTTAAGGCACCGGTGGTGTATTTACTCTAAAAAGAATCGGAGGAACTACTGTTGTTTCCAGTTACATGCCTGTTAAGAGCATCTCCAACAACCTTCGTATTTTTGCACTCAATTGCTATTTTAGCAATTGACCAAAAAATCTTCTCCAATAGTCTTTGTATAAGTGGCCCCCATCAAAAAAATTACAAAGCTTTATGCTTGCACCTAGACTTTGTATATTTGCAAAGTGGAGAGGCCACTTGCTATAATTTTACAAACCCTCCTAAAGTAGCCCCTTCAGTTTTTTGTCTCAATAACGGGCGGGCCCTGTATGTGTTGTGTATGTTGTGTGCGCGTGTATGTGTGTTCTGTGTACCTTTTTTTAGCATGGTTATTTTTTTCATGTCGCATGTGTGTTGTGTTGTGTACCTTTTTTGCATGGATTTTTTCTTGAAGTGTGTATGTGTACGTGCACATGTGTATGTGACGTGAATGGTGGCGAGTTGTGAAATTATATGTATTCATGTATGTAAGCTAGTGTGTAGTGTGTATGACGAACTCTCCTCACATGTCATTGTGTGTCTTGTACAAATATAGCAAATCCAGTATACAAAGGCTGCCAAAGCACAACTTGATTTGGATTGCTAAACTTTCTCTCTCCTTTTTCTATCAACATTTTTTAGCACTCCAATATACAAAGGTTGTTTGAGAGGCTCTAACCAATAATGCTCGGGCTTGGTAATGATGTGATTGAAGTATAAGGAACCAAAGACAAAGTAGCAGTACAAGACCCCGAAACAATAAAAAAAATGTCATTTTTCTAAACAAAATCGCACAATGAGAGTGCATTAAAAAATTCATCCATAGTACTTTCTCTTCAACTCTTCTACCCCCTCCCCTCCCAAAAGCACGAACATAAGTACATAACTTAACAAAATTGGTCCCTGTTTTTTTGGGTTTTGTTTTCAGAAACTAAAAGAAAGAGAAAAAGGATTTGCAATTCAGCAAGAAAAGAAAACTCGGATGCACCGACTTTATTCATCATTCTTTTTTGCAAAAAAAAAGATCCAGATATCAAAGTTCAGCAGAAATACAAAGCATCTCGAACACAATAAAAGTTACATTAAGATTTCATGACCCCCAAACAACTACTACTGCCGTCAGAATGAGCCGTCGATGCGCCGTTGTCGCCGCTCCCCTACCGGAGCCGGCTTGACCTTGCCAATGACAGCCAGGAAGTCTTCGTGCACGTGCCCTAAGAGCCAGCGCCCTGGAGCCGCAATCGTCGCCGTTGAACCCTTGCTTGCAGAGATCTGAAGCACTGACACCAAATCTCGTCACAAGACGAGAAACCCTGACCTCACCGCTCCAAAGAGGTGGCACAAATCTACGCCGAAGCTCCGTCGACTAGGATGAACTCGAGGATGGTCGAAACCCGGAAGACAAACTCAAAGAAGTAGCGCCATCATCTGGCCGAGCACTGCATCTGCGAAGACTAAAAAAACCTAACCTAAATTGCTAACCGGAGCGGAGGCACCGGGATTCTCCTCCCCGTCACCGGCAACTGGTGACAAATTACATCAGATAGAGATCAATCAAACTACAGATGGACCAAGAAAATCTGATTCCAACCAAAATTTGAATTCTTTGACATCGCTGCCTCTAGTTTCATCTTTATCGCCACTTTTTTCGCAGCTATTGCTCTACTGCACGGAGCAAATTGCATACGTGGCTAAACATCGGGCCGCTCATCTCGTCCATGCGAGAAAGCTCGGCACTCAGCGCCTCTTTCCTTCTCCCCCCGTGCTCGTGCTCGGCTGTTCTCCCTCCTCCCTATCCGACCGCCACCGCCATGGCCTCCGCCCCTGCCCTGTATCACACCCTGCTTCACTTTCTCAACCCGATCCATTCTCACCACCTATCCTCTCCCCCCACACGCCACCGCCACCGCTGCCTCGCCCTCTCCTCCGCCGCCGCGCGCCTCCCCAACCCCAACGCCGCCGCCCCCTCTCGTTTCGGCCCGGTGAGGACAGCCAGCGCGAGCCAACTAGCGTTCGAGACAGAGGATGGGGAGGAGACGCCTCTAGCGTTCGATACAGAGGAGGAAGAGGAGGCGCCTCGTTGGCCCGCTACGCAGGCGCAGTCTGACGACGAGGATGACGAGCAGGAGTGGGCCGGGGGCAATGGCACGGCGGCGCACGGGGAGGAGGAGCATTATGGCGGAGATCCGGCGGCCGAGGATGGGAGCGGGTGGACGCGGCGGCAGCCGCGGCCGCGCGAGCTGTTCGTGTGCAACCTGCCCCGCAGGTGCGGCGTCGACGAACTGCTCGAGCTCTTCGGGCCATACGGCACCGTCCTCTCCGTCGAGGTGCGCTCCCTTGCATTTCACGCGGTCGCGTGCCTGCTCTGCTGTCGGATTCATACTGTTATTATACGCTATACACGGTGTTTATCATCCATGAAGAAGAATTGCACGGGCCAGCTGAAACACTAGTAACGCCCCGCCTGGCTCCAAGTGGCTTGGGACATGGGAGGTACTAGGAGATAGGCATGGCTCGTGCAGCCATGGACCATGGTATTCCCCAGGCCTATGACTGACCATCCATGCTCGGGAGTTCATAGAATTAAGTGAAGTTACTAGGCAACCCCATACATAGAGTTAACTCACCTGCCTGACCATCAGCAAGGCTAGCAACTCCACAGATCTCAATGGATGCTCTGAACCACCTGTTACGCAGCAGGTTTGGTATTTTGGATAATTCAATCGTGCAGAGAAAACAGCAGTCTGTCGTTTTTTTTTCCTTTTTATGTACTTTATTTGGATGTTTACAATCTCTACTGGTGGCTCTTGCGCTTATCATTCCACAATATCTTACTGAAAACTGCTGATGAACAAATGGTGGGGTTTATATCAGATGCTTCTTGTTTTCATGTCTCTCGTGGTGCTGTATTAGTCGGTAATATTCGATCGACACACCAGTGACCTGAACTTGGTGCCATTTGGCTAGTATCTGTTGAATGATGTCCTAGTTTAGGTCTCAGTAAAATCTACATTCTAATTGCTGCCTTAGTTATATGTGTAATTGCATATGATACGTATGATGGTGTCACATCCTTGGGTAATATTTTGTTGCTTCCAATTAAGATTCTGGAGGCTCATTTTGATGTTAATATTTGAAGTTGTTAACAACCCGCAGGTTTCTCGTGATGCCGAGACCGGGATTAGTCGAGGATGTGGCTTTGTTATGATGCGTTCTCTTGCAGAAGCTAGAACAGCTATCAATGCTCTCGATGGATTTGTGAGTCATACAATTGGCTCCATTTTCTCTGTAGTTTCTTCTCAACTTGCATATTGTCTACAAATGAAAGTGTTCCGTGTAGTAATCCAATTACGAATTACTCTCTTTTACTTCCATGTTTCTCTTATAGGACCTGGATGGGCGTGAGATGTTTGTAAAACTAGCGGCTCATGTCGTTGCTAGTAGGAGAAATCCCAGCCTGTCCCATACACCACCCATGAAGGACCATATCTTTGAAAGTCGATACAAGATCTATGTTGGCAACCTTGCATGGTCTGTTCAACCTCAACACTTGAGGGAGCACTTTACTCAGTGTGGAACTGTTGTTAGTACAAGGCTGCTGACAGATCGCAAAGGAGGGAGAAGTCGTGTCTATGGATTCCTTTCGTTTTCTTCAGCCGAAGAGCTTGAGGCTGCTCTGCAGCTTAACAATACGGTATAATTCTTCAACCTCTATGTTTTGCTACTTATTCCCTCGGGTTTGATATTAGAATGGAAACCACAAATCCTTGTTGAATTTATTTCAAGAAACTTCATATATGCATACCTTCAGAATCTGCATCTCGGGTTAGTTTGTATAAGAAAGTCCTATATAAGTAAAATGGGATTACATTTGTTCCAGAAAGTTTCGGCATAACCTGAAGCCTACCAGTAGCTCCATGATATCTAAGCACCTCCATTTCATATTTTTTCCTAATTACACTCTGTCTATATACACTTTTTTATGCCACTCCCAATGATATTGCGAGTTTGCGACTATGTTGACAACTATCATATCTTATCTCGACTCTTACTAATGCAACAGGAATTTCATGGACGGGATATCATCGTCAGAGAAGCTCATGTAAAATCGCCAGATACACTAAGCCAAACCCTTGAGAGTTAGACCTGCAAGCTACTGTGTTTATTTTTGTCTGGCTTATTTGCCAATTGAGTTCATTGTTCAGGCGCAAGCGCAACTAAGTAGCTAACATCTTCTGTATGTACGGAGTAATGTAGTGTGATGTACCATTGCAATTTTGCCGAAATACAATCATTAACATGAATGGACTGACTGGGTTGACCATATACCGGTTATCTGAAATCTTGTGTGGGATCTTGACAATTCATTCTACTCCTCTGCGATTGGATTTCCTCTGCCTCTTCTTCTTTGATGCCAGTGTCACACGATCTGTGGTCTTCCACGATTGTATCACACCTGAGGATGTTGCCAAGGGTGTGTATTTGCTTGATGTGGAGGCCTTGAGGTCAATAAAGTCTTCTTTTTCAAAGAAAAAAGAAGGATGTTGCCGTACTGCCATAGTGATCATGTGTAACATGAGGATGTTGCCAAGGGTGTTGTACAGGTTTGAGGGACACTTTAGTTTTTCATGCCAAAATTTGAGAACTTTGGCAACATTGTTTGAAATAGGTGGCCAATTGGTTTTGATCTCAAAATTTGGATAGGTTATGTTTTCTTTATCTCTTCAGTCGACTTCTGCAGCTTAACAGGAACAAGGGCGCCAAATTATAGTAATTTGTTCATGTAACATAATACGAACGCATTAGTAATGGCAACATCTCAGCAAACCTCTGCACCATTCATAAAGGGATGAAAAATCTCAAAAACCTATGAAACCTTCATACTACAGGAATCTAGCATATGAACCTTACCAAATCAAAATTCTCCTTTGATGCCATACTATTTTCTGAGGATGTGGTCAACATTTAAATTCGAAAACACTCAAGTATTTGAATGCTGAACTAGAGGCCTAGTTCAGAGTACTTCTAAACCGCTGAGTAAGAGCAAAGCAAGCAAAGTATACGATCTTCAGCCGAAGAGCAACATGTACTATTGGAAAAAACATACGGTAACTGCTAACTGTAACTGACAAAATCTGGGCACATTATAACAGTCGTTTAACAGACAGAACAGTGAAACCATAAAGGTTTTACAGCATCCTCCAGGCAAACATAGAAAATTTGCAGCATCTGCTTGGCTCCAAACTCTCATAAAGCATTACATAAGAATGGTTTCCAGAACAATCAAGCTTTAATCAGCTAAGAGCACACCAGATCTGGATCTCCCTTAAGCCACCAGAGTGCTGGCGGTGGTAGACTCGCTGCAGAGGCGAAAGAATTGTGTTAGCAAAACATTTGTTGTATGAGATGACACGATTGGCAACATACATTAGGAATACTATAAGATAAGTCCAACGGAAATGCTTTACGTATGAAAAAGGCAGTCTGATATGTGTACAAATTCATCCAGGCCATACAACAAATGCAACAGAGAGTGAATATAAACTGCCGTACCATTATCATTGAACTGCCTTCGGTTCAACAACAATGTTTACATTACATAGATGCAAGTTTAGTTGGCACCTTTGCCTTGGGCTACCCATTTGTATTTTAAAAGACTAAAATGCACACTCATAAATGACTTGCTCGGCACTGCTCGGCACATCAGATAACCAATGATTTTATTCGTATAAATTTAAATGCAATTTCATCATTATAGATTTGCTTCAGAATGGCATGATTCAGCCAACAGAATAGACCACCACTGAGTAGGAATTTAAAATAGATAAATGCAATTGTAGAAATGTTGCAGTTTGAAGAACACATTGTATGTGTCACCCAGACACACATACGTGGGATAATGACACATATCAGTATCATAACCAGTTGCATTTTTCAAAACTGCAAACATTTCAGTTGGGTTGATCTAATTTCTCTTTAACACAAGTATTGTGATCTTCATCAAATTCCTATTTCATATCCAAACTAAAGAAGTTACATTATCATGCTGGCAAATTGTAGTCATTTAGTAACACACAAAATGCATAGGTGTTCTCCATTTAGATCTTCAAAAATGTCTGAAGTGGCTATATCATCACTTCATAACATCAATCTTTACAAGTCAAACTATTGACTCATATACTTATAATTTTGGTGTGCACACCGAATCAGCAGTGTCCACTACAGTATGCCAGTACGGGAATGCCTTACTAACACCAATTAGCAGCACATCCGCCACAAACACAACTAAGCTTAATCACAGGCATAACTAAGTAGTTTAGAATCCCATTTCTCTAAAATTCCTGTCCCATGAGAACAGAACAGCCAACAGATCAGCATCTAAATACATTTATAAGTAGCCTCATCTGAAGTAGTACCAAACACGTACTCCTACTCAACAACCTATATGTAGCACACATTCTACAGCTCATATGTAGCAAGTGGCACACAAACAGCGAACTGTTCACTGTACTTGCGTACTAAACTGATAAGGCGTCACAATTCACCGAAGCTATAGCAGAAGAAAGATTAATGGCATTGGGATTGAGTGACTTACTACTTCCAGGTGGGCGGGAGCTTCTTGGTGCGCTTGTAGTAGCGAGCGAGGCGGTGGATCCTGCTCTCCACAAGGATGAGCCTGAACTTAGAGTCCTTGTCCTTCCTGTTCCTCTCCAGGTGCTTCCTTATCGCCACCGCCTTCTTGATCAGAAAGTAGAGATCCTCCGGGATCTCTGGCGCCAGCCCTGCGCACCAACACTCACACAATCAATCCACTATCAACACATAGAGCACTCTGAGAAAGACGAGGGGGGATCTAATCTATTTCTCACCATGGGCCTTGAGGATGCGGAGGATCTTGCTCCCGGTGACGCTCTTGACGAGGGGGATGCCGTGCTGGTCACGGAGCAGGACGCCGATCTGCGACGGCATCTGGCCCTTCTTCGCGGCCTTGGTGATTAACTCGTCCACCTGCACACGAGCCCGACGCACGCATCAGCCAGCCATATCACATCGAATCGAGGGGGCGAAGAGAAGGTGAGGCTTCTTCTTACATCGGCGACGGCGGTCTTGACCCAGCTTGGTGGAGTCCTCTTGTACGGCAGCGCTGACGACGAGATGCCCTTCCTGCGTCACAGAGTCGCGGAGACGCCATTAGACCAGAAAATTCACAGGATTGCGGTGGCAGTGCAGGGGGTGAGGATTACCCGCGGCTGTGCATGCGCCCCATGGCTGCGGCTGCTGCGGCGGCGAGGGGAGTGGCGGCGGCGGCGGTGGCGGCGGGAAGGGCGAGAGAGGCGCGAGTGGTGAGAGGATAGAAAAGAGCCTGGTTAGGGTTCTGGGGTTCCACTTATTTGAGGGCTTTCTTATATTTTGGTCCTTCAGGTAATGCCCATTTAGATCCATGATCACGCCGCGTTGCAACGTGGACTGGGCTAGTGTGGGCCTTCAAAACCAGCGTTTTAACAACTGCGGCTCACACATGTGTCCTAGTCCAACAGGGAAGCTTGTGAAAACGATGATTCCTATATCTCGCGTAGGGCGGCGGATAGCAACCAAACGCATAGCTCCTCTCCCACTTATTTGCTTGGTGTCACATAGGGTGAAGTAGAACTGCTTGTATTTTTATGAAGACTCCCCATCTGGTTTTGGGCAGGTTTTCCTTTTTCTCTCTGTTTTTCCTTGTCAGTTTTATCTCGATTTTTCATTTTTGGTTTTTGGTTTTATATTTATATTTTATATTTTTTAAATATATGAACAATTTTTAAAGTTGTGACAATTTTTTAAATTCTAAAGAAATCATGAATATTTTTATGTATTCGCAAACAATCTTCGAAATCTGGAAACAATTCTGAATTTATTTGATTCAGAACATTAAAGAAAAATCATGAACACTTATTGAAATACATGAACATGTTTTCAAAATCATGAACAATTATTTAAATCCAGGAACATTACACAAGGTTGTGAGCATTTTTTTAATTCGGAATTTTTTTAATTCATGAATAGCTTTTGAAATTTGGGAATTTTGAAAATTTCCAAACATTTTTTCAAATCATAAAGATTTTTTGAAATATGGGATATTTTTAAAATCTACAAAGATTTTTTTCAAATTCATATTTTTTGAAATGTTGTGAAAAAAAATATGAGTTTTGGAAAAAGTTGAAATCCTGATTTTTTTTAAGAAGCAAAGAAAACAGAGAAGAAAACACAAAAAATAGGGGAGCCTCGCCCCTCATATGGGCCGACCCAAAACTAGTGCGAAGGAAAGGCGCTCCGTGTTTCCTCTCTATTCCCCACATAAGTCGGGGAAAAGGAGGTCAAGGTGAAAAGGCCACCATTCTGCGTTTTTGAGATGAAATAACATTTTGTTCTAAAAGAAGAGAAGAAATGACATTCACTAAGAAAAAATGGTAGAAAAAGACAGGGTCTTGGGATAAAGACAAACACGAAATTAGGGCTCCTCCTCTAGTCGGCAAAATATTATGCTTGAAGTAAGTGCAATGATAAAAGGCATGTGCGACGAGTGGAAATGGCAAGCACATTAACATTTTTAACATTTGGGACCTAGGAGTGCGCATGCACCCCGTCCAGGATTTCGCTTGGGAACTTTCTTGAAGAAAGCACCATGAAATTACAAGACTCGATAGGTTCGAAAACCTTTTGGGCTATCAATGTAAAGTGTCTCTTGAGCGTCTGACGTCCAGTTATGGCATTGAATCTCACCAAGCCAAGCACCTTTCTTGGTGAAGTCGTCTTACTAACGGATGGTCAACACGGCCGGAGCCGCAATGGTACGGGGGCGACGTGGGACCATTTAGTTTGGGGGTGGGTACTGGTACAGGTACTCAATGCACCAATCCAAATGAAGCTTTTTTCAACTCTCTGCACGGACTAGAACAGTGCATGAGGATTTACATGCTTGGGACCGAGTAACTTTGAAGGGACGAAAAAGGAGAATAAATAAGTTTAAAAATAGTTAGAGAGGTTGAAGCGTGTTCCTATCAATGGGGAATTAGAGAGGTTGAAGCATGTTCCTATCAATGGGGAATCACGTTCGAGGGAGAAGGAAATTTTAGTACTCATGGAAAATCTTTTGGATCAACAAGAAATTTTCTGGTTATAGAGAGGCCGAGCAAACTGGTTGTTAGATGGGGATCGCAATACATCGCTTTTTCATAATGCTGCAACTACCAGGAAAAAAAGGAACAACATTAAGAAACTTCTGGATGATGATCTGAAGGAACATATTATGAGTTACTTCTCCAGTGCTTTTACCTCGGATGTTCTAAACCTAAACCAGCAAGTCTTGTCCCTTGTCCAGAGTAGAGCGATTGTAGACATGAATAATGTTTTGCTTGGCCCTTATACTTTTCATGATGTTCGTAAGGCTCTTTTTTATATTGGAGAATTAAAGGCTCCAGGGACATATGGACTTCATGCTATTTTTTATAAAATATTTTGGCCCATGCTACGGGATGATTTGGTTGATGAGGTCTTGCAAGCGGTGAATACCTGCACAATTCCATCCGGATGGAATGACACTACGATTGTGTTGATCCCTAGGATCAATTCACCAGAGAGAAGGTAACCTAGTTTAGACCTATCAGTCTTTGCAATGTGGTTTATAAAGTTGTCTCCAAAATATTGGTAGCGCGATTGAAAGTTTTGTTGCCTCATATTATTAGTCCCACCCAAAGTGCTTTTGTGCCCGGGAGAATGATTATGGACAATGTTTTAGTGGCCTACGAGAGCTTTTATACTATTAGAAATAAGAGGGAAGGAAAAGAGGGTTTATGCGCGATCAAGCTTGATATGCACAGAGCTTATGACCGAGTTGAATGGCATTTCTTGAAGGGAATTGTGTTAAAACTTGGTTTTCAGGAAGGATGGATAGATCTTATGATGAAATGCGTCTTCACTATTGATTATAGGGTTTGAATTAATGATGAAGAAACTGAAAGTTTCAAGCCTATGAGAGGTTTAAGACAAGGCGATCCATTATCTGCGAAGTATCATTACTTCTGGAGCTCTCAACAGGGAGCCTCTATTTTGATTAGTAGGCCACATTATATTAATGCACACACCAAATTACAGCACACATGGCATCTCTCGGAAGAATTGCACACAGATAGCACATAGGGGTTTACAGGGAGGCACTATTGGATTAGAGTCCCCTAAGCATCACAAAGATACTCACTTATTTTTATGTTTTCATGCATGTAGGTATTGAACATGATCATAATGAATATGATAATTGGTGCACGGGAGGAATATTGCGGAACAATCTACTAGCTAGCAAACTTGGCATGATGGAGGATGGCCTATCTTATTCACCCATCAAGGTGCTTGCTCTAACTTGGCAAGGTTATATTAGTCGCACGTATCTTGCATATGATGTCTTTCATTACTTCTACTTTGTTACACCACCATCTGATTAGTTGACACATCATATATGAGAATATGACATGCCTATCCATTTTATGTACCTATTCCATGTGTCATCATACCATGTTTTTCCAGTCAAGTGTTGTTCTTTCGTAATAGATGTCCAAAAGGAACAGGGTGAGTGCAGATCCTGAAGGAGTACAAACAAAGTATTTGGAAAAGGCAGTGATACCTGATAAATCAGATAGATCACCAGCCCCAGAAAACATGGCCCCAACTGTAGCACACTTTACCCCTACTCCACTGGCCAAAGCCCTATTAGAACTGCAGAGAGCCTAGCATCAGGTACTGTCTATGATATCAAATCAAAATTTGAACTCCTACATTTTTGCATGTGCCTTACCATCTCTCTTGTATGAAAACTACTTGCAGATGAATATCCATTCTCAAGGGATCATAGGATCTCACAACAATACTGGGCACTGCATTGCTCTTGTCAGTACCTCTTGTTATTTATCACCAGACTTACTGTAACACCCACGGTGCGGCTATATCTCTCACGTGTCGAGGCACGACTTAGAGGCATAACCGCATTGTAGGTTTTTGTCGCAAGAAGGGTCATCTTCACACAATCCCATGTAATGAACAAGAATGGGATAAAGAGGGTTGGCTTACAATCGCCACTTCACACAATACTTAAGTAAATCATACATCATTCAAAATACACACATAGACCGACTACGGTCAAATCCAAATGAAAAGAAGATAACCCCAAATGCTAGATCCCCGATCGTCCCAACTGGGCTCCACTATTGATCATTAGGAAACGAAACATAGTAACGACCAAGGTCCTCGTCAAACTCCCCACTTGAGTTCGGTTGCGTCACCTGCACTGGTATCAACGGCACCTGCAACTGTTTTGGTAGAATCTGTGAGTCACGAGGACTCAGCAATCTCACACCCGCGAGATCAAGACTATTTAAGCTTATGGGCAGGAAAGGGGTAATGAGGTGGAGCTGCAGCAAACACTAAGCAAATATGGTGGCTAACATACGCAAATAAGAGCGAGAAGAGAAGAAACGCAACGGTCGAGAAGCTAGAAGTGATCAAGAAGTGATCCTGAAGCTACTTACGTTCATACATAACCCGAACTGTGTTCACTTCCCGGACTCCGCCGAAAAGAGACCATTACGGCTACACACGCGGTTGATGTATTTTAATTAAGTCAAGTGTCAAGTTCTCTACAACCGGACATTAACAAATTCCCATCTGCCACATAACCGCGGGCACGGCTCTCGAAAGTTTATACCCTGCAGGGGTGTCCCAACTTAGCCCATCACAAGCTCTCACGGTCAACGAAGGATATTCCTTCTCCCGGGAAGACCCGATCAGTCTCGGAATCCCGGTTACAAGACTTTTCGACAATGGTAAAACAAGACCAGCAAAGCCGCCCGATGTGCCGACAATCCCGATAGGAGCTGCACATATCTCGTTCTCAGGGCAACACCGGATGAGACATCCTACGAGTAAAACCAGCCCTCAAGTTTCCCCGAGGTGGCCCCACAGTCTGCTCGTTTCGGACCAACACTTAGAGAAGCATTGGCCTGGGGGGTTAAAATAAAGATGACCCTTGGGTTGGCCGACCCAAGGGAAGGGTAATAGGCTGTTAGGCAAATGTAAAACCAAGGTTGGGCCTTGCTGGAGGAGTTTTATTCAAAGCGAACTGTCAAGGGGTTCCCATAACACCCAACCGCGTAAGGAACGCAAAATCAAGGAACATAACACCGGTATGACGGAAACTAGGGCGGCAAGAGTGGAACAAAACACCAGGCATAAGGCCGAGCCTTCCACCCTTTACCAAGTATATAGATGCATTAATTAAAATAAGAGATATTGTGATATCCCAACATATCCATGTTCCAACATGGAACAAACTTCATCTTCACCTGCAACTAGCAACGCTATAAGAGGGGCTGAGCAAAAGCGGTAACATAGCCAAACAACGGTTTGCTAGGAAAGGTGGGTTAGAGGCTTGACATGGCAATATGGGAGGCATGATATAGCAAGTGGTAGGTAGCGCGGCATAGAAATAGAGCGAACAACTAGTAAGCAAAGATAGAAGTGATTTCAAGGGTATGGTCATCTTGCCTGAGATCCCGCAAGGGAGAAGAACGAGTCCATGAAGAAGACAAACGGACGAAGTCGAACGAATCCTCACAAACGCGACGGTATTGGAACTAACCCGAAGAAGCAAACAACATGGTAAACAACCATCACATAAACATGGCATGATGCACAATCAAGTATGGTGCATGTCCGGTTTAAAGAGGCATGGCATGGCAAAGTGCAACAAACAACACTACAAGTTAAGTGGAGCTTATATGTAACGAGTTGCATATTGACGAAACACCACATGACTTATTTAGTTCTCTCCCGTTTATGTACTCAACAATATTAAATGTTGATTAACATGACAAGAGGTGAAGCATAAGTAAACTAACTATGTAGGCAAGTTTAAATGAGGCCGGAACAACAAATAACAATTCCGGAAAATCCTCATATGCATATTTTGGAATTGGTACTGTTCTGCCTAACACCATATTTTATTGTTGTTAAACAGGAAAATAAAGTGTAACATGTTAATCTATGCATTTTCCTACCCCATTTACATATAAAGTTTATTTAAAAAGGAGCTACTGTTATTTAGTTATGAAATAAATCATTTTAACATGGCATTTAAGCAAATTAATGCAAACAGTAATTTAAACATTTTAAACATGGACAAAAGTTGCATAATATGAAACTAGATGAAATTCTAAGCATTTTTCATATATGAAGTATTTTAATCCGATGCACGGTTAATGAGTTATTATATGCATGAAGACTAGGGACTTTTTTGTAAAATAGCAAACTCCTGGATAAATAGCAATGCGTCCAGGTAAAAAAACATCTACGGGCCGGATCTGAGATCTGGCCCAGGGCGCGCGGGGGGGGGGGAGCTGCTCACATCGGGCCAGAGGCCGGATCTGGAGTTGGACCGGTGAGGAGCTGGAGCAGGCTGGGCCTTGGGGCGCTGGAGGGGAGGCAGCCCAGGCGCGCGCTTGAGCGAGGCGCGGTCAACGGGGCGAGCAGCTGCGCTTTGCTCGTTGCAGAGGAAGAAGAGCTCGATCCCGAGAAGAGGACGACGGACGGCGGGAACGGCTGCCGGCGACGTGGGACTTGGGTGCGACGCTGGAGAGGAGGCAGGCTGCGAACACGGTAGGAGGTGGGGCCCACAGGCTGACATGGCGCCGACGCGGTCAATGCATGCGGACGATGTAGAAGCAGCGCCGGCGACAGAAACTTGGCGCGAGGCGAGGGACTTGGCGAGCGCCTCGGAGCAGAGGAGGTGCAGGCAGGCAGTGGCGCAACTGCACAGGGCTCCGGCGACGTGGAGGCTTGGCGCGAGACTTGGTGAGGCGGAGGGCGGCAGCTTGATTTGAAGATGGACTTGGCGCGGGCGAGCAGGACAGCAACAGTACTCGCCATGGACGAAGAAGACGGGCGATGGCGCGGCTGGAAGCAGTTCCCAAGGCAGGTGACGTGGATCTGGCCTGAGACGGGTCGCCAGCGACGGGGTCGTGCGGGCGCGCGCTGTGCAAGGAGGAGCTCGGGCGACAGGGACGGCTACGGCTGATGGTTCTCTGACGAAAAAAGAAAACGAGACAGAGATGTGAGAGGGAGAAGAGAGAAGCAGGAAAGGAAGGGGCGGCGCAGGGCTTATCTGTTGGTGGTGGTTGCCGGCGGCGAGGTTCGCCGGGGCAGCGGGGTTGCGAGGTTGGAGGAGCTCGGACCTCAGGAGCGCTCCACGAGGCTGGATCGAGAGCGGCTGTTCTGGGAGGCTGGATCGGGGCTTCTGGATCAGACGAACTGGAGCACGGGAGCCATTGGATGTCGATCTGACGGCTCCAGATGGGTGGATGGTTGGTGGATCTGTTGAGGTGGCTGGCTGTGCGTGGGTTGGTGAGGAGGGGATCTGGGAGGATCCCAAGGGAGAGAGTGGCGGCGGCGCACTCGGGATTGGAGGGAGTTTGTCTGCCTAGGGTCTAGAGTTTATCTGGTTATAGTAAGTGGGTTAGGTAAGGGGCTATCGGATCCCTCCGATCGTAATCGGATGGCTGAGAAAATATAGGTTAGGAAGTCCAATTAAGAGAACGGAGATGTTTTATAGATGTTTGGGGATGATCCGGACCCAATGGTCATGACTGAGCGGTTTGGGTTCGGGACAGCTTCGGACGCGCACACAAGGGGGTTTGTGCACTGCACAGAGAGACTCCGGTTTAGGCAGGAGGGCAAACGAATAACAAGGTTGGTCTCAGAACGGTCAATGAAAGCAAGGGGGGACACGGCAACTATGAGCGGATGCAAGTTTTAAGAAAACATGCTGATGCAATGCACATGATGCCATGATGAGATGCAATAAACAAATAAAAAACACAACTGACTCGCAAAACAAGGAAGGCATCTGGAGCGTCGGTCTTGGGGCGTTACACTTACACTCATTTTTGTTTGATCATGTAGTATCAATGTAAATGTTCGCTTCCTTATTCACCGTTTGCTCGAAATTATAAGATCTATATTTTAATCTTACATAAATGTAGAATAAACCCAACGGTTATGAAGTTCTGGATTGCTCTTGTAAGTACATGTTGTCATGCACTCCGTCCATATCGAATTAATTGTTGCTCAATTGGATGTACTTAGAACT
The DNA here is from genome assembly GCF_018294505.1 of Triticum aestivum. NCBI lineage: Eukaryota > Viridiplantae > Streptophyta > Magnoliopsida > Poales > Poaceae > Triticum > Triticum aestivum. Next base: position 399,193,639 of record NC_057814.1, on the reverse strand, counting down.
AAAATAGTGTTAGATACATCCATTTGAGCGACAAGTAATTCCGGACGAAGGTAATATTACTGTACTACATTGAGAGATAGTTCATCTTATCTGCCCTATCCTCCATTTTCTCCAAATTATCAGATCTACATTTACTCTTCCTAAAATGTTGAATAAAATCAGTGCCACTGCACAAGTTGAGGTCTGCATTCCTCTTGCACCTTTTGCCTTGTAACGTTGTATTTAATTGATAGCTATTTGATTGCGTATCATCACTCTGCATATGAGCTTCATTATCCTTTATTTCTTCCAATATTATTAGATCTATATTTACTCTTTACAAAATGTAGAATAAAAGCAACACTTGTGAAGGAGTTTCTTTGGGGAATTACTTGAATTATCCTTCCATCGACATGGAGAAGGGCTTTGTCGAGCCTGTGTTAACATTTAATGTAAGTCCATCATTCTCAAGACTTCAAACTTTGTTCTAGTATAGATTTGAAAAATAGACATCATTTCCTCCACTACTGTTTACTTTGGTGTTTGCATCAGATTGGATGTTTGCAACAACTGCCAGTTTCAAACTGTAGCTGTAAAAACATGTTCCTTATTCATACCATCCACATTAATCAGTACAGATCCATTGATTTTCTTTAGCCCTGCATGTATGCATGTGTTCTATATCTCTAACACGGTGGTGTGGTGTAGCTTTCCACGCCCGCATCATCTCATTTCCTGCTTTGTCTTAACTGATTTTGCTGATGATACGGACAATGCCATATTATGTTAATGCTATTTTAAATTATATCTTTGAATTTGCCAATATAAAAATGGGCTGGAATTGTCAGCACACTGGCCATCGTTGCTTATATATTTGAGGAACCTGTTATCTATCTCCTTCTTTCTCTTTCAGAGTCATATCTCTGATGCCAGGCAGAACTTTAGTGAAGATAGTGAGCCAAACCATCTCGAAGAGAGCAAGATGACCCCAAGGTCATGTCTTGATGAAGACAGTGAGTTCAAGCTACTCACCGGCAGCCGTGATACAACCTCGGTGAAGTTGTCGCCTGTCTCAACTTAAAGCGGAAAGACTTGCTTCAACTGAGGTCCGACTTGTAGTCCATTCTCTAACGAAGATCACAGAGGACAGTCATGCGTGCTTTCTTGATACACGGCTAGAGCTGGAGGATATGTGGTTTAGACAACTGAGGTCTCATCAGCTTGTTCTGTTGCTTGTGGTGCACCTCCGGGGCAGGGCTAACGTTTCTTGAACTGTGTTGAAGTGCTCTTGGTTTTGTATATTCTTTTGTTGGCGCGTTTGTATGCACTGGTGGCGACCTTTGCTGCCTAGTGTATGTATCGATGTAAGTCTTATTGAGTACCTTTGTACTCATGGTCACTTAATTTATGTTTTGTAGAGGAGACTTCAGTCTACTGGTAGTTCCATATGGAGTTCGACGTTGATTGAGTAGCTTGAGAATCCCAGATAGAGGTCTGGTTCCTATGGAGGGTCTTGTATATAGTCAGGCTTCTCAACCTTTTTCTTTTGTAGTTGTCTGTACTCAGACATCTTTATGCTTCTGTTGCTTGTATGCTTTTGTATGTCCGGTCATGAGACCCATGTTTGTAATATCATGCTATGTATGGCTCCTCGGAGCCTATTAAATAAATACTTTGAGTCGTAGAGTTATGTTGTGATGCCATGTTGTATCTACACATATCGTGCATATTGTGTGTATGTTTTGAAATGCATTGGTATGTGTGGGATTCGACACCTAGTTATTTGCGTTTGGTAGCCTTCCCTATAGGGAAATACCTCCCAGTGCTTCCACTGAGCCTTAGTAGTTCGCTACTGCTCCGGAACACATGGATTGACTGGCATGTATCCTTCTTTGCTCCTGGGTATGTCCCTATGGGGAAATGTCACACGGTGTTTACTAAAGTCCTTGTGGTTTTGCTACGACTTGGTTACACTCGTTGCTGACTAACATGTGCATTGTTGGGTTACCTATGGTTGTCCCTGTAAGTTTGTGCCTCCTTGGTTTATGACAAGTCATGTCGACCCGGGTTCTCTATCATGTGGATGTTAGCAACATAATCATATACGTGAGCCAAAAGACACAAACGGTCCCGACCAAGGTAAAGGTGGCAGCCATGGGTTACTATCGTGGATTTGTCACGGCAGATGTCCTAGTGTGAGGACTTAGTCATGAGGCCAACGTTTTCTATGTAGTAGCTTGAGAGGGGTTGAGTGGGATGAGAGACGCGAGGATTTTTACCCAGGTTTGGCCCCTCACGGTGGAGGTAAAAGCCTACATCCTGCTTCATTGATATTGATGATGATGATCACGATTACAAGGGTGCTCTATCTCGGGAGCTATATACTTGTCTGTCTAACCCTAACTTGTCCAACTCGTGAAAACTTGTCCCTCTTGGGGTGCCATGTCCCTCCTTATATAAGTTGGAGGGATGGGTTACATGTGGAGTCCTAGTAGGACTAGGACTACTCTATTACAAGTAGAATCCTAGTATTGCTTCCTTTGTAAGGGGATACTCCCTATCCTCTCCTCTTAAGCCGGCCCACAATAACATGAGTTGGCCTTCCCATGAGCCGCCTTATGGGCCATTGGGTCTTGTCGTCCGTCTGACCCGCCCGCCGGGTTACCAATGAGTCACAAAGCTCGGGCGGGTTACCCGTGAGTCGCCAAGCTCCGGGCGGGTCACCAGTGAGTCACCAAGCTCCGGCCGGGTCATACATCCAGCCGGGTTATACCGCGGGGTATATCCCCGACATTAGCCCCCAGTTTAATTTGGATTTATCCATGTTAAACTCATCCCGCAAACACAAACACAAGAACATATTTGACAGGTTGTGCTCCGGGTTAAAAGTTTTTTCTGAACCGGCACCTGATCATCCTTAAGTCCTTGTCATTTCCTTCTTCTGGAAAGTCCGGGTCAATAGACCAGCTTCATAATCAATTTGCTGATGTTGGTTTCTCACAGAAAAATATTGTGAAGAATAATTCATTTGATTCAGCTCCGAATGCTTAACAAAAATATTGGTCTTGAAATACTCATCTGATTTTCAGCCGGCTTGAAGATGTAGAACTTGCCGGTTTATCATTGCCAAAATTGCCGGTTTGTAAATATTGATGGCACCGGGTCATAATTGTTGCTAACGTCAAGCTTGAAAATGTACCTCCCTTATATGCATATCACTTGTAGCCTCCAAGTCTTTAGAAGGGAGCGTAGTAACAACTTAAGACTTGCTTCAATATAAATGTCACAACCTTGAAGAAATCCGGGTTGTTCATCTCAGTCACTAGTCATAAACTGAATATTCCACATATGCAGCCCCCAAGTGCTAGGTTGTCATGCTTGCAGCAACCTCGGACTTGTAATTGCCTTATGCTCATAAAAACTTCAACCAGTGTAGCCCCCAAGGGCCGGGTCATTATGCAATAATGAGCAGGGACTTTGTAGATATGATCATGTAGATTTGAGCAGTAACTAATAACACCAAATGATGTAGTTCCCAAGTTCGGGTTACCTTTGACAGGAGCAATTAGTAGCCCCCAAGGGCCGGCTCATCACAATGTGACGGGTCGGGTCTTCAATAAGGGAAGTTAAAAATGACCTTGCATTAGCCCCCAAGTGTCATGGTGCATGCTTGCAGCGACGTGGGACTTCCATATTTGATATAATCATGATTTGAATAATGTAGCCCCCAAGTGCCGGGTCGTGTGCCTGCAGTGACTCGGGACTATTCCTTCCATTGTAGAATAAATCATATCTATTGATAAAGAAATAATAACCATTGCACTGAAGAGACTTTGAAAACGTCAATCATAATACTGGTTATTGATAACCATAATAAAAATCCAGCCATGTTGGTTATTCAATATTTGAATAATATAATCCGGTATGAAAACCTCAATCATTCAATATTACAATGAAAATCCAGCCAAGTTTGGCTATTAAAGATTTGAATACCTTATCTGTTGACAAGTAAATCCGGAGTTTAAATACCCGGTGGCTCTTGGCGATGGCGACTTAATACGCATCCATTGTAATCCAGGATTTTTGTAACCCGGCGGCTTATAGCCTTTGTAAAAATCAATAACTGATAACCCATCCATGGCGGCTCATAGTCATGTCCAGTTTTTGAAAAGATCACTTTGGCGTCTTGTAGCCTCAGTAAACTCAATATTTAGCAATATAGCCCGGAGCAGACTAACCCGGCAATATCCTCAGATGGCCAGATGATGGGTTTAAACGCAATGATTCATATGAGCAATAGCAGTATTCTTATTTATGTGTAAAGCTTCGCATATCCTACACAAAGTTTAAACAACATATGCCCTGGCGACTTAACGTCAAAAACCAGGGTGGGCAACAACCTAAACATAATATAGTCTTATGCAATTATGGAAAAGACTAAAATTAAGGCCATCTAAGCCAAAAATGTACCAGCGATTTAAAGTCAAAAGCCAGGGCGGGTTATCAAACCTCGCATATTCATATAACCAGGAAAACATACCTGTAGGATTGATCTATACTGCTGGCTTATATTACCATACCCAGCGAGGGTAATAATCTAATGATTTATAAGCGCATGATTCCAATGGCGCAATCCAAAATATACTGGCGACTTAGCATCCAAAGCCAGGGCGGGTTATCAAACCTTGCATATTCATCCAACAATTTAAAAATATACCTGGAAAATTGGCTCAAATTGCCGGCTTACATCGCCACATCCAGTGAGGGTGACAACCCAAGTATTCATAAGCGCATAATCCCAATTGCGCAATCCAAAGTATACTGGCGACTTAAAGTCCATAGCCAGGCCCGGTTATCAACACTCTGGATATACTCAAATATGAGTTATAAGAATCAAGGCTATATGGCCTGAATCAATTTTTAAACCATATATCAATATGGTATATAAAGATATGAACCCAAACAAAGTTCAAAAACCAATAACAAAAATCAAGGCTTTCATAGGTGGCCAAGCCTCAATATCAAGTGCTTTTCATGGGCTGCACGGCCACTAAGTAATCCTTCATTCAAACCTGTAAGCCGGGCCTCACATGACCAACCGCCGTTTTAACTTTGACAAGTTCAGGGTTTTAATAAGATTGTCTGTCAAGAGTTCGGCGGGTCATTCCAGGATTACCTGGGTGGAGTGGCAGACGTACAAGGCACGATCAACTGAAATTTTGGTGTATACACCTGGCGTCCAAGCCGGTCAAAAGGGTGAATATAACTATGTTCATTGAACAGGAAGCCCCCAAGTGACCTTTAACAAGCCATCAAGGCAAGTTACCTATGTTTGAACTGAACATTATAGCAAGTCCGCTTTGGTAACAATTCAACTTGGGCAGAAACCCCCAAGTTATTTGCAATCAAGGCGTACAAGCCGGATCAGTAGGGTAGTCATAGCTATGCTCAATGAGCAGGAAGCTCCCAAGTAATTTTTAACAAGGCGTGCAAACCGGATCAAGAGGGTAATCACAGCTATGCTCAGTGAGCAGGAAGCCCCCAAGTGATCATAATAAGATAAGCCCATAAGGCAGGATACCTATGTTTGAACCGTGCATCATGGCAGCAAGTTCTCTTTGTCAACCTTTAATTTTTCCTGAGAACTCGAACTTGCGAGAGATGGACTCTTTTTAACCAGAATTTTAAACCGTATATTGAGAGCTTCAAAGCTTTGTGAGAGACAAATTTCCCTTGAGCCGGATTTTAAACCGGTATCCTTCATTTTAAGCCGGAAATTTTCTGACGACCTTTAAATTTTCATCAATATGGCAGCAGCCTCCGGGACCGGGTTATTTTCCCTCCAATGACCCGGGGTCGTGAATTGACTGAGTCATGTCATTATAGCCCCCAAGTCTTAAGACGACTCGAGGAGTTGGCTTGAGATTCTTCATACTTGACCGTGATGTAAACCGGTCAGTTGAGCAGCGGAACGCTGGAATTTATGTAAACCACAAGCTTGAAACGAGTTGATGATCCTCGCAATGCTTGTTATATACTCCCAGTATGAGTCATTCAACAAACTCAGTGACATGACGACCACTTTTGCAGTAGACAATTTGTCCTGCATTAAAGAATTTGCAAACCAGAGTAATATAAAAATATACTGGATGGATTTCACCTGATATGTTAGGCCGAAAAAATTATCCACTGTGGAGTTTAATAATCACTTCAGTGAAGCTGAGATCAATCTCGGGTGAATCAGCCACAACGTTTTAAACCGGTGCGGACAGGTGAGTCAATCGCAGGCGTGATAAGCCGCGTGGACGGGCGAGTCAGTCACGCCGCGTTGATGTAAATCGAGCTGCACAGTCGGCGGCTTGCGCACACCTGTTCAACAACAAGCGGATGCGGACGTCGGTGCATGATGATGCTAGCGCATACTCCATAGGCACAGCATGGCACCACCTTTATAATGAATCATTGTCCTGCACAAAATATATTGCGGACCAGAGTAATTGTTTTTGAAAAAACAGTATGTGCTAATAAAATAGACTTAGATGGATATCACCTGATTTATCGGACAGATGATCCTTGTGCCCAGGCTAGAATTTAATTGGGTCCAACGGCACTGTGCATGTGCCAGTATTTTAATCTTGATGGGCTACTACTACTACTAGTAGAACTCCCTCACCGTATGATCGTGGGCTGTATTGTACAGTACTAGTTGCTTTTGCCTCCGTCTTCTTGTGAGAAAGTGGACATGGCAGTGCCTAGCATCCCACATCAGCAACGCAGGTTTCACCACCAGGAGCTAGGCCTTGTAATTTGTCTTCAAAAAACCCTGATGTAATTCTGACGGAGCTTTTGCCCTCCTCCAAAGATGGATTTTTCTCAGTACTAGCCAAAGGGCTGTCTTGCATTGTATGGGGAGGGAGCAGGCAAGCCGGATCCATACTGGATGAGACTTGCCTGCTCCCCGCGTGTGCGCCCATCCATGCTCCTGCGTACGTGGCTTGATTTGATTGGAAGAAAATAAGGCCCGGCCCACCCCCTTTAAATCAAGGGAATGATTAGATTAGAAAGAAAAAGGGAAAAAGACAGCCGTATGATGAAGTGGGAGCATGGATGGGAGTATGGGGAGGGAGTAGGCAAGCCGGATCCATACTAACACACCCTTCCATCCGTGCATCTGCCATAAACGACGACCGGGCACGCTTGCAGGGGCGGTGTCTGCTGCGCCGTGGCGCTAGAGGCTAGCAGGCGGCTCGAGGCCGTGCCACGGCAGAGGAGGTAAGGCTGGCCAGGTACGATGCAACGCAGGGCGCGGAAGAGCAGAAGCTTGCGGGCAGAGGCGGCTCAGCAGTAGAAGACGACGACTTGAGGCAAGGCCATAGCCATGGTCGCAACCGCCGGCGGCGGCAGTGACGACGACTTGAGACAAAAACAGCTCGAAGCAAGGCCACGGTGGAGGCGGACCAGCTGGCTATGACAGAGGTCGGCGAGGCTTCGGCAGCGGCTCGACGTTGACCCACCGTAGCGGAGGCGGCTCATGGTGAGGGCGGGTTGGAGACTCGGAGAGCCGATCGCAGCGGAATGTGGCAGTGCAAGGAGCCAGCACCGGTCTTGCAGGGGGAGCGGGCGTGGCGACCCAGCGGCCAAGCCTCGGCAGCTCAACGTGAGCTGAAGCTTCAGCAGAGGAGCGAGTGCCGCGGGGTCAAAGCCGAGGCGGCTCGCGATTCGTGGCGGCACAACGCGACACGGCGGCTCGTAGCAGGGCTCGGCAGCGGCTGAGAGGCGGACGGCGAGGCCGGTTGGCTGGGCCAACTTGAGCGTAGCAGAATCACGGAGCGGCCACCACGGCAGCTTGAAACGAAGGCTCAGTGCAGTGTTAACCCGGCATGTGCGGGAGCTGTAGGCTCAAAGCAGAAAGGGCTACAGGCCCCAAGTGCCATGGCAGCAGTGAATTCATCGCACTCCGCCTCGGGCGCGTCCGCGGAGAGATTGAACAGGCGGGCGGGCAACCCCCGCGCAGGTTGGAACAAAAGTGATGCCCGAATACGGAGGATCCGGCAACGGCGGCTTGGCCACATGACAGTGAGACGGCCCGGCTCGGCGTTGCTGTAGTTGCAACGGAGTGAGATGGGTGGCGGGCGTAACGGAGCCAGCAGGCGGTCGGCGCAGGTGGCCAACGACAGCAGCAAGCCGGCGCTGGCCGGAGCAAAGTGAGCCACGACAGAAGAGCGACGCGGCAGGTAACGGTGAAGGAGGTGGCGGCTCATAGGCGCGTCCCTGGCGGTGAAGGCCGGCGGCTCGACAGGGGCCACGGCAGCTTGAAAGGCCACGTAAGAGAGCGCGGTGAGGCGTCGACGACTTTGACGGAAGATGCGGTGTCTTGCCAGAAGTGGAGCACGCCGTGGCAGCAAAGACAGAGCAATAGGCGACTCGGACGGGCGCCCGGCGATGCAAGGCCGCGGCCGTGGCAGAAGAACACCCGCAAGGCGGCAACGGCAGTTCAGGCGACTCGGCGCAAGGGCAGGAGGCGATCGGCGGAGCCCGCGGCCCAGTCCGTTTCCGGGTCGTGCGTTTTTCCAAGTCCACCTTCGCCTCAACCTCCGGGTCGTGGCCCTTCTTTCCTTTTTTTTTCTAAGACAAAACCAATCCCAGGTTGACTGCGGAGATTCGGCGATTGGCCGGGTTTGGATTATCGCTGACCTTTTTTTTAAAGATCCAGATCGGCTGGCATTTTTTTTTGAGAGTACGCCAATGACGTACCAAATTATTATAGAAGAGAGCAAACATAATTACAAGAGGCTAGGCATAGATGCGAACATCATGCTAGCAGAACCCACTCAACACCTAAAGGACAAAAAGATCTAACTTCTCACAAAACGGTGTATTCTTCCGACTCCGGCCTCGTCCCATTCTCTAAGCTCGTCAAAGATTTGATGCACCAATTGGCTCGGCCTCCTCTGTTGCTCCAGCCGCCCAAATACTCTGGCATTTCTTTGTTTCCATAATGACCAAGCGACGAATATGACAATAGTGTGAAAACCTCTTCTATCCCTTGTGACAATTGCACTCCTCACTTGAAGCCACCATGCCTCAAGTGAATCACCAGGTTGCGGTTGCCTCACGGTGACACTGATTTGTGTGAAGCATAGATGCCACACCTCCCGAGCGTAGGGGCAATGGAGAAGTATGTGATCGACCGTGTCTTCTTCTTGTAAGCATGTGTAGCAAGCAGCCGTACTATCCTGCAGGCCGTGCCTAGCTCGCCGATCCGAGGTCCAAAGTCTATATTGCACCGCTAGCCATGCAAAGATTTTGCATTTGAGGATCGCCCCACTCCTCCAAATACACTCATACGTTGGAGAGGTCGCAAGCCCAAGATGCAGAGCTCGATACACGGACCGAGCTGTGTACTGCCCCGAAGCGTCCCAAGGCCATGTAAATGTATCCGACGCTTGAGGGTCATGATAAGCATCCATAGTAGCCACTCTGAGATGCATGAGCTGTATAAGTGTCATGAAAGGTGGCTCTCCATTGATATCCATCTCCCACGTGCTATCCACCATGGCCTGACCGACTGTTCGCTTGTTTTGCACTCTGGTGGGGACCAAAGGCAAGATGGCCGGCGCAATGTCTGCAACCGCCAAGCCGTTCATCCATCGATCCTTCCAAAAGAGCACTCTGTTGCCAGCACCCACCGTGATTTGCACGAGTTGGTTGTAGAGCTGCCTCGCTTCTTCATCGACCAAGAACGGTATGCCTTGCCATGGTCTATCCAAGTCCGTTCGCCTCAACCATTCCCATCTCACCCGGAGTGCCATAGCTTGCAGCTTCAGATTCTTAACACCGAGGCCTCCAAACCTTGTTGGGCGACATATGATGTTCCACGCCACAAGGCATTGCCCGCCGTTAACCTTGTCCTTCCCAGCCCAAAAAAACGACCGCATCCAGGCGTTAATCTCATCAAACACCCAATCAGGTGCATTAAGCACCATTAGTTGATGGATGGGTCTCGCCGCCACCACTGATTTGATGAGAACAAGACGCCCTGGCCGTTGAATAAGACCTTGTTGCCAGGATGGTAAGAAACTCACTTGATCGACGAGAGGCTGCCAATCCGCTCTGGACAGTTGATGGATCGCCAAGGGAATGCCCAAATACTTGCAAGGGAACTGCCCCAAGTCACATGGCAGATGCGCGGCAACTCTGCGCTGGTCATCCTCCGAGCCCCGAATCAGAATCGCCTTAGATTTCCTATAGTTCACCTCCAAACCTGATGCATGCCCAAAGCTTGCTAGCGCTTGCTTGACAAAAATCAAGTCCATCTCCGTTGGCTTGATGAACAACGCAACGTCATCCGCGTAGATTGATAACCTTTGAGTCGGGGAGATCCCAGTGAGGTTGCTGACCACACCTTCCTCAGCGCCTTTCCTGAACATCACCGTTAGGGCTTCCATCGTGATGACAAACAGTAGTGGTGAAACTGGGTCCCCTTGCGAAGGCCGCAAGCGTGAACAAAGCTCTGTCCCGGACATCCGTTCACCACCACCTTAGTGCTAGCTGTCTGAAGCAGAATAGCCACCCACCTGATCCACGCCTCCCCAAAGCCTTTCTTTCTCAACACTTGGAACAAAAACGACCAGGATAAGGAATCAAACGCCCGCGTAATGTCGAGCTTTAGGAACACTCCGGGCGTTTTTCTTGCGTGAAGTTTCCTCGCGATCTGTCTGACCAGGAGATAATTGTCATGTAAGCATCTTCCGGCGATGAAAGCTGACTGATTTGCCTGGACAATTTCCTTCATTCGTCTCCTCACCCTGAGAGCCAGCGCCTTGGCAAAGAGTTTCGCAAAGCTATGCGTCAGGCTAATCGGGCGAAAATCTCCCACAGAATCAGCATCCGCGCGCTTAGGAATGAGAGTGATCAGCGCCTTGTTTAACTTGCCAAACCCGCGGCAGTCTCCGACATAGAGCTTCATGATAGCAGCCATAATATCATGCTTGATAATAGGCCATGCCTTCTGGTAGAACATGCCAATAAATCCGTCCGGCCCCGGCGCGCGATCAGCCGGAAGGTCTTTAATTACATTCCAAATCTCCTCCTCCGTAAATATGGCGTCTAGTTCCTGGAGATCCACAGCTTCCATCTCAAGGTAATCAAGGTCAAGGGTGAAATCCCTGGCTTGGTACTTTCCCATTCTATTCCTGAATTCGGCTGGCATTCATTCATTAAGCAGAGAGAAGGCGGAAACAGATGTTGATCAAGTGATCATGGGGTGAAAAAGAGATTATAGGCCTGCGCGCAGGCATTTGTGTTCACAAACGCGATCTCTCACGGTACGTCCCCGAACGGGTGCTCCATGCATTTTGCTCCAGCAATCCTCCATTGCTCCATGTCTCGCCTACAAGGTTCAGTGATACTTCTCACGCATGCAGTCTTTCCTCTGAATGTGCATGCGTTGCGCTCAATCCAAATCTGCCAGCAAACAAGGGCCAGCAGTGATTTGGTCCCTCGGGGGTTACTTGGGGAGGTGTGGTCGATCATCCTTTGGACGCGATCGCCAGTGGTCGTTCCCGAGCTCCAGCAGGAGTGAGCAAGGGCATTGCAGCCACACCATGAGGCCACTTTGTCCCAGACCCGGATGGCAATTGGGCACTCCCAGAAGAGATGTGAGGAGGTCTCGAGATTTCTGAAGCATAACTGGTAGAAATAGCTGTTGGGCCAGCCGCGACGTTGCAACCTGTCGCAGCACTAGAGCATGTCCAAGTGTAGAAGCTAGAGAAAGATCTTGATCTTGCCTGGCGCCCAGATTTTCCAGATCGATCCTCTGAAGTTGATTGCCTCTGTTTCAGTTGGGAACTGGATGACGTAAGCTGAGTGCGCCGAGTACTGTCCAGAGCTGCTGATGGTCTATCTGATCGTGTCCTCCACTCCGTCTTCCATTGTGATGTTGGCTGCGCGGATCTCCCTGGCAAGATGTAGCACCATGTGCATGATGCTCGCGTGATCGCCGTGGCGCAGGTCCAGAACCCACCTGTCTTCATGCAGCGCCTCACGAACCAATTGGTTCTTCCTGATGGAGCGTGCGAAAACAACCGGAAAGGCCTGGCAAAGTGGCCTACCTCCTAGCCAGGGGGAGAGCCAGAAGGAGGCTGTGGCGCCATTACCGATGGTGACCGCTGTGCAGGCCGCGAATAGGGCATGGTCAGAGGCCTCGCAAGGAGTGCCCGAGCCGACCCAGGGACGGTCCGGCCGCGTCCACGAGAACCAGAGCCAGTGCAAGCGCGGCGCCCGTGCGAATTTGTCAAGGTCGTGGATGCCCAGCCCGCCATTGCGCTCCAGTGCGGTGATCGCTGACCAGCGCACCTTGCATTTTCCTCCTGAGACCTCCGGCGAGGATTATCGTTGATCGCTTCGTCATATCTGGACTTCTCATAACTTGGCGGATCCAGCCGTAACCTTGGAACAATTTGTACGCATATGTGCAGCGGATCAACTCCTTCTTGACCTCGGACTTGGCATAGAAACGGTTTCGACAGATCGCTTCGTCACATCCAGCAGCGCGGACGACGGAACCCTAACCTCTTGATTTCAAACCTTGTGTTGTAAACTTCAAAGCTAATCATGATTCTGATCGCCAAACCATCTTTTCTTCATCTGAACAATCGCGAGCTTCTCGATCCATGAAGAGCTCCCTCCAAGAACAACACCACCGTGCGCGGGCCCCACGGTGGGCGCCAACTGTCGTGGATTTGTCACGGCAGATGTCCTAGTGTGAGGACTTAGTCGTGAGGCCAATGCATCTACGTAGTAGCTTGAGAGGGGTTGAGTGGGACGAGAGACGCGAGGTTTTTTACTCAGGTTCGGCCCCTCACGGTGGAGGTAAAAGCCTACATCCTGCTTCATTGATATTGATGATGATGATCACGATTACAAGGGTGCTCTATCTCGAGAGCTATAGATTTGTCTGTATAACCCTAACTTGTCCAACTCGTGAAAACTTGTCCCTCTTGGGGTGCCCTGTCCCTCCTTAGGCCAACTCCACCGCGCGACCCCATCCTGTCCGGGTGCGTCCGTTTGGGGTAGAACGGACGAATAGCGCGGCCCAACGCGTGGTCCCAAACAGACAAATGTCCGGATTCCGTCCGTTTTCGACCCATCCCCGACCCAAACTTGCGCCGAGTTTGGGGTGAAACGGACATCGCGCGGACAGGCTCGCCGCACGCCCTTGTCCCCCCCATGGCCCGCCTGTCGGGGACACTAGCACTCCCTTCGCTTCCAACGCCTCCACCTCCTCTCCCCGCCCCACCCCGCCGCCGGTGCCGCCACTATTCTCCGGCCGCCTCCTCACTGCGCACCCCCCGCCTGTCCATACCAAACCACGTCTCGACATGGCTGCCACCACGCTCGCGCTTTCGCCGTAGTTTTGGCCGTCGATTGGAGGAGATTTGGCCGTCGGCGTCGTAACCAGTGGCAGAGGGGATACAGCCGCCGGCGACGTACCACGGCGGCCACGACAGCTTCCGACGAGTGCTCCAGAGCGGCCAGTAGCCGGCCGCCAACCATCCCTGCTGCATCGAGGTGATCATCACGACCTCTTTGCCACCACAACCGCAAGGTGTTCGACACTTTGCCCACAAAGGTATGGACAGTGGAGATGAATTTTTCTTCCACCACTTCATTTATTCATCGGACGATTGGTCGTCGGATGATGAAGATCTTGTGGTGGCTGCACTGGTCGTTGACGACCACATTGAACGACAACTTCCTCGGTACAGGTGGTCACTCCCTGGCCGTGCTCCCAACCTGAACTGCAACAGGGAGAGAGGCCACGCCCTGCTCTATGCCGATTACTTTGCGAACACCCCGCTCTTCAAGCCAGATAAATTCCGTCGTCGTTTTCGTATGGCAAGGGTTCAATCGTATCCGAGAGGGAGTGGTTGCTCATGACCCATACTTCAAGTGCAAGACGGATGCCCTTGGCAAGCTTGGATTCTCCTCTTACCAGAAATGCACCGCGGCCATCCGCATGCTTGCATATGGAATTCCAGGCGATCTGGTGGATGAGTATGTGCGTATGAGTGAGACCACATGTCTGATGTCACTGCACAAGTTCTGCCAGGTGGTGGTGGTAGTGTTTGGCCCTGAGTACTTGAGGCAGCCAACTGCTGCTGATACAGAGAGATTGTTGGCGACCAACGCAGCTAGAGGCTTTCTAGGTATGTTTAGCAGCATAGATTGTAAAACTATTTTTATTTCGAGACAATTAATATTTGGACGTGCAAACTTGTTTTGATATGAATATATGGGCATTTTTGGCAGTGGCGGACAGGATGGGGCCAAAGGATGCGGCCGCGCGCCGGGCGCACGGCCACCGCATCCCAGGACAGGCCCGGACACGACCCCATTGCCCTATCCAAACGGATTGAATCCGGGCAAAGCGGACGTCCGTTTGGGGTCGCGCGGTGGAGTTGGCCTTATATAAGTTGGAGGGGCGGGTTACATGTGGAGTCCTAGTAGGACTAGGACTACTCTATTACAAGTAGAATCCTAGTCTTGCTTCCTTTGTAAGGGAATACTCCTTATCATTTCCTCTTAAGCAGGCCCACAATAACATGAGTCAGCCTTCCCATGAGCCGCCTTATGGGCCGTTGGGTCTTGTCGCCCATCTGACCCGCCCGCCGGGTTACCAATGAGTCACAAAGCTCGGGCGGGTTACCCGTGAGTCGCCAAGCTCCGGGCGGGTCACCAGTGAGTCGCCAAGCTCCGGCCGGGTCATACATCCGGCCGGGTTATACCGCGGGGGTATATCCCCGACAGTTACCGTGCATGATGCCGCAAAGTGATATGATGTGTTATATGGTAGATCAGTGTTACTTAGGATCGGGGTCCTGACAGGAAGAAATGCCAGGAGGGGGCCCACCAGATATCACGAGCTCAAGGGCGCCCTCCCGGGGCACGTCTAGTAAGCTCGTAACCCGACCAACAGGCCTCTGGGGTCTATCTTCTCCTATATGATGCTATTTTCCCTGGAGAAAAATCAAAAGAAGACTTTTGGGACGAAGAGTTGTCGTCTCGAGGCGGAACCTGGGCAGGAGCACTTTTGCTCTCTAGTGGAGCGATTCCGTCGGGGATACTTCCCTCCGGGAGTGGGAAATCAAATCCATCGACATCACCAATGATCCTCTCATCATGGGAGGGCCAATCTTCATCAACATCTTCACCAACACCATCTCGTCTCAAACCCTAGTTCATCTCTTGTATTCAATCTTTTTCCCAAAACCTCAGATTGGTATCTGTGGGTTGCTAGTAGTGTTGATTACATCTTGAAGTTGATGCTAGTTGGTTTATTTGGTTGAAGATTAAATGTTCAAATCCTTAAGCATATTCAATACACCTCTGATCTTGAACATGAATATGGTTTGTGAGTAGTTACTTTTGTTCTTGAGGACATGGAAGAAGTCTTGTTATAAGTAATCATGTGAAGTTGCTCTTCGTTCGATATTCTAATGATATGTATATTGTTCTTTGATAACCCACAAGTATAGGGGATCGCAACAGTTTTCGAGGGTAGAGTATTCAACCCAAATTTATTGATCCGACACAAGGGGAGCCAAAGAATATTCTCAAGTATTAGCAGTTGAGTTGTCAATTCAACCACACCTGGATAACTTAGTATCTGCAGCAAAGTATTTAGTAGCAAAGTAATATGATAGTAGTGGTAACGGTAGCAAAAGTAATATTTTTGGTGTTTTGTAGTGATTGTAACAACAGCAACGGAAAAGTAAATAAGCGAAGAACAATATATGAAAAGCTCGTAGGCATTGGATCGGTGATGGAGAATTATGCCGGATGCGATTCATCATGTAACAATCATAACATAGGGTGACACAGAACTAGCTCCAATTCATCAATGTAAGGTAGGCATGTATTCCGAATATAGTCATACATGCTTATGGAAAAGAACTTGCATGACATCTTTTGTCCTACCCTCCCGTGGCAGCGGGGTCCTAGCAGAAACTAAGGGATATTAAGGCCTCCTTTTAATAGAGTACCGGAACAAAGCATTAGCACATAGTGAATACATGAACTCCTCAAACTATGGTCATCACCGGGAGTGGTCCCGATTATTGTCACTTTGGGGTTGCCGGATCATAACACATAGTAGGTGACTATGCAAGATAGGATCAAGAACACACATATATTCATGAAAACACAATAGGTTCAGATCTGAAATCATGGCACTCGGGCCCTAGTGACAAGCATTAAGCATAGCAAAGTCATAGCAACATCAATCTCAGAACATAGTGGATACTAGGGATCAAACCCTAACAAAACTAACTCGATTACATGATAGATCTCATCCAACCCATCACCGTCCAGCAAGCCTACGATGGAATTACTCACGCACGGCAGTGAGCATCATGAAATTGGTGATGGGGGATGGTTGATGATGAGGACGGCGACGAATCCCCCTCTCCGGAGCCCCGAACGGACTCCAGATCAGCCCTCCCGAGAGGTTTTAGGGCTTGGCGGCGGCTCCGTATCGTAAAATGCGATGAATCCTTCTCTCTGATTGGAGTTGAGGTCGGTGGAGCGTCAGGGGGCCCACGAGGTAGGGGGGCGCGCCCTAGGGGGCAGGCGCGCCCCCCACCCTCGTGGGCAGGGTGTGGGCCCCCTGACGTGGATTTTTCTTCCGGTATTTTTCTTATTTTCCAAATAGATGTTCCATGGAGTTTCAGGTCATTCCGAGAACTTTTGTTTCTGCACATAAATAACACCATGGAAAGTCTGCTGAAAACAGCGTCAGTCCGGGTTAGTTCCATTCAAATCATGCAAGTTAGAGTCCAAAACAAGGGCAAAAGTGTTTGGAAAAGTAGATACGACGGAGACATATCATTCTTCCTTTAGTGGTGTCATGTGAACGTAGACTACATGACACTTCACCATACTTGGGCCTAAGGGAGGGCATTGGAGAGTAATAAGTAGATATGGGTTGCGAGAGTGACATAAGCTTAAATCCTAATTTATGCGTTATTCCGTAAGGGGTTGATTTGGATCCATATGTTTCATGTTATGGTTAGATTTATCTTAATTCTTCTTTCATAGTTGCGGATGCTTGCGAGGGGGGGTAATGATAAGAGGTTTGCTTGTTCAAGTATGAACAACACTAGCACCGGTTCACCCACATATCAAATTATCAAAGTAACAAACGTGAATCAACTAAACATGATGAACGTGACTAGACGAGAATTCCCATGTGTCCTCGAGAATGCTTTGCTTACTATAAGAGAACTTTTTGGCTTGTCCTTTGCTATAAAGAGGATTGGGCCACCTTGCTGCCCCTTGGTTACTATTGTTACTTGTTATAAATAACCTTGCTACAAAACTATTTGTTACCACTACTTTCAGTACTTGCAGAGATCAGCTTGCTGAAAACCACTTGTCATTTCCTTGTGCTCCTCGTTGGGTTCAACACTCTTACTTATAGAAAGGACTACGATTGATCCCCTATACTTGTGGGTCATCAGATGGCGAGATGCTTGAGTATGTTAGGATGGATGCCATTTTGCCCCTTCCCGAGGAGATCGTCGAGAACGAGCTAGACACGGAGGAGGCGACGGTGATCGATGAGCGCCAGGCGGAGTAGTAGTCTTTGTTTAGAGTGCCGGTATTTTGTTAGAGTAATTTTTAGGTCAGCTAGCTCTGTTTAATTGCTAAACTTGCTCGATTAAGAAGTGTGGGTGTGTTGTAGGCTCTTTTGTGTACCCAAATTATGCAATGACGTGGATGACCACTGTAACAAGGGAAATTCGAACCAAAATTTGCTCATTCAAACTCATCACACACAGGGTAAGCCATATTAATCGTTTGTGATGTTCAGATATCGTACACAGTGTTGAATAAAGGGCCGTGTCTGATGACACTTTGCGCACCAATTTTTCGCTACACCGAACGAAAAATTTCAGCATTCACGGAAATACGTACCCCCTCCTCCTCACCAAAAGCCACATTTCCCCTGTTTCCGCCTTCCTTTCCAAGTTAAAACCTTCACCGCTTGCTTGCAGCGGTGCCTCCTTACCGGTGACGCTCCTTCCTACTGCTCGGCCTCGTCGATCTAGTCAGGTAATCCACACTCAAGCCCCATCCTCCTCCTCCTTCTCCATCCCACATGCCTCGACCGTCAGCACGACACCTTGCACCCAAATCACCGACCCATCCTCCAAATAATCACCGCCCTAGGCCATGGTGCACGCAATATAGCCAGGAGCTCAAGGAGCATTTGGTAGTGGAGAAGTGATACGTCTCCAATGTATCTATAAATTTTTATTGTTCCATGCTATTATATTATTTGTATTGGATGTTTTATATGCATTAATATGCTATTTTATATTAATTTTGGGACTAACTTATTAACCCAGAGCCTAGTGCCAGTTTCTGTTTTTTTCCTTGTTTTTGAGTTTTACAAAAAAGAAATATCAAACGGAGTCCAAATGGAATGAACTTTCGCGATGATTTTTCTTGGACCAGAAGACACCCAGCAAACTTGGAGAGGGGGCCAGAAGAGTCCCGAGGGCTCCACAAGCCCTCAGGGTGCGCCCCTGGCTTGTGGGCCCCATGGGACACCCCAACCCTAATTTTTGCTCTATAAATTCCCAAATATTCCCAAACAACCAGAAGCGTCCACCAAAATACTTTTCTGCTGCCATAACCTTCTGTACCCATGAGATCCCATCTTGGGGCCTTTTCCGGCACCCTGTCGGAGGGGGATTCGATCACGGAGGGCTTCTACATCAACTCTATCGCCCTTCCGATGAAGGGTGAGTCATTACCACAGACCTACGGGTCCATAACTAGTAGATAGATGGCTTCTTCTCTCTCTTTGATCCTTAATACAATGTTCTCCTCGATGTTCTTGGAGATCTATCTGATGTAATATTCTTTTGCGATGTGTTTGTCGAGATCCGTTGAATTGTGGATTTATGATCAGTTTATCTATGAATATGATTTGAATCTTCTCTGAATTCTTATATGCATGATTTGATATCTTTGTATTTCTCTTTGAATTATCGGTTTGGTTTGGCCAACTAGATTGGTTCTTCTTGCAATGGGAGAGGTGCTTAGTTTTGGGTTCAATCTTGCGTTCTCCTCACCTAGTGACAAAGTAGTGGTAGCGAGACACGTATTTGTATTATTGCCATCAAGGGTAAAAAGATGGGGTTTTCATCATATTGCTTGAGTTTATCCCTCTACATCATGTCATCTTACATCATGTCATCTTACTTAAGGCGTTACTCCGTTCTTATGAACTTAATACTCTAGATCCATGCTGGATAGCGGTCGATGTGTGGAGTAATAGTAGTAGATGCATAATCGTTTCGGTCTACTTGACACAGACGTGATGCCTATATTCATAATCATTGCCTTGGATATCGTCATAACTTTGCGCTTTTCTATCAGTTGCCCGACAGTAATTTTTTCACCCACCGTATTATTTTGTTTCAAGAGAGAAGCCTCTAGTGAAACCTCTGGCCCCCGGGTCTATTTTCCATCATATATTTTCAGATCTATAAACCAAAAAACCCAAAAATACCTTGCTGCAATTTATTTACTTTTATTTTGGTTTACGTTTTAGTAATCTTTTATATCTATCTCTATCAGATCTCACCTTTGCAAGTGACTGTGAAGGGATTGACAACCCCTTTATCGCGTTGGGTGCAAGTGTTTGATTGTTTGTGCAGGTGCATAGATTGGAGACTTGCGTGTACCTCCTACTGGATTGATACCTTGATTCTCAAACTGAGGGAAATACTTGTCTCTACTTTGCTGCATCACCCTTTCCTCTTCAAGGGAAAAACCAACGCAAGCTCAAGAAGTAGCAGGAAGAATTTCTGGCGCCGTTGCTGGGGAGGTTCTACATCAAGCCTACCAAGTACCCACTGTCGGTGTCAAAACCGGCGGATCTCGGGTACGGGGTCCCGAACTGTGCATCTAGGATCGATGGTAACAGGAGACGGGGGACACAATGTTTACCCAGGTTCAGGCCCTCCCTATGGAGGTAATACCCTACTTCCTGCTTGATTGATCTTGATGAATATGAGTGTTACAAGAGTTGATCTACCACGAGATCGTAATGGCTAAACCCTAGAAGTCTAGCCTATGAGTATATGGTAATGAATCTGTCCTATCCGGACTATGCTCTCCGGTTTATATAGACACCGGAGAGATCTAGGGTTACATGAGGTCGGTTACATAGGAGAGAATCTTCATAATAGGTCGCCTAGCTTGCCTTCCACGCCAAGTAGAGTCCAATCCGGACACGGGTATTGTCTTCGGCCTTCGTATCTTCACAGCCCATCAGTCCGGCCCATGGATAACAGGCCGGACGCCCGAGGACCCCTTAGTCCAGGACTCCCTCAGTAGCCCCCGAACCAGTCTTCAATAGCGAGGTGCTCGGCACGCTCATGGTCTTCGGCATTGCAAGGCGGGTTCCTCCTTCGATGATCTCCAAGTAATGTATTCGGCCATTGATCCAATGTCGCCTCCTCGGCTTCCATGCATTTTAAATAATCTTCATCCTCCACGTGTCAAGCGAATGTGGAAAGTCAGGGCATTTCTGCGAATAACACCCCCTCTACGTAAGGAAGGGCGCCTATTTAAAGGGATTAGATCTAGATCCATTCAGCGCCACGCAGAAGAAATCTCTAGAGACCGCTTAGGAGAGACCATTCCAGCATGGCCAGCGTTCCTAGCTCCTCCGCTCATCTCAGCCCAGAGAAAGGCGAGTGAGAGAGGTGTTCTGTGCCCCATAGCCAGTTGACGAAGTTGCAAATGCAGGGATTCCTTCCCCCTGCAGATCTAGTCCCTGTTCGGACGGGGCTAGCTTCCTTCAATGAGGGGGCTCAGGCAGAGGACTTCCCCAATCCGTCTGGGGGAGAGCGAGTGTGTTTCGTCCCCTACCTGCTAAGAGGTGTTGGATTTCCAATCCATCCGTTCCTCCGAGGGCTTCTGGAGTAGTACGGCCTCCAACTGCACAATTTCACTCCAGCCTCCATTCTCCACATTGTGGGTTACATCGCTTTGTGTGAATTATTCCTGGGCGTCGAGGCTCATTTCGAGTTGTGGAGGAAGTTGTTCTGCCTCGTCCCGCGCAATCACGAAGGGTCTATTTTTGAAGTGGGCAGAGCCGAAGTATGGCGCGTCGCCGATACCGGATATCCATCCGGCACATCAAGGAAGGCACCCGATGGCTGGCCCTCCTAATGGTTCTATATCGAGGACGTTCCGCTTCCTGATCCGGTTCGAAAGGGCCTTCCCGAATTTGCGGTCGTCCCGCTGAAGAAACGCCACAGTTGGCGTCCCCGGAGTCTTGAAGAAGGAGACGACGCGGAGGTTCGTCAGCTAATGAGCAAGATAAAAGAACTCGCTCAGTCCGGGCCCACAGTAATCAAGGTGATGGTGATCTCCATAGCGCGAGGGGTTCAGCCGCTCCAATACAGAGGGCTTCCCATGTGGGACTACAATGGGGAGGATGACGCCTCTCGCTGTGGCCGGAAAGGTCCGGATACCCCTGCCGCTTTGGCTAAGATATTAGCCGAACTGTTCAAAGGGGAGGAAAAGGAATTTCTTCGCATCAAGCTCAGAGACGGGTACTCTATGTATAACCCTCCCAGTTGGGTAAGGTCCGATCCCTCTGTTTTTACTCCCTCCATCTCCGAATTGCCTTTGATAAATTTCTAGTTTGTTTGCTTACGACAGCACTGGCGAAAGGTCACCGAGGGATTCCATAGCCCCGCCCCACAGCCGGAGGACCACAACCGGGAGCTTGATCCCGGGTTCGAAGAGGATCCGGATATATTTGTGGTGCTCGCGGAGGGGTTGTTTTACCAGACGAGCTATGATGGCACGAAAGTAGCCATCATCGCCGATTATCCTGGTCTTCTTCCTGCTTCACGGGTAAGTAATCAAGAAACACCTTTTCTGAAAGGGTGTTCTTACTCTGCTTCACCCACCGCATTGTCGCGCGTTTTACAGGGGAGGCGTTTGACGATACCGAGAAAATCGGTTCCTGCACCGGGCAGGCCTTCGAAGAGGAGGGCCGATGAAAGCACCGCCGGGACCTCGTGACTTATGCGCCTGTTCGATTACAGGAAAAAGGTTCGCCGAACTGTGTCCGGGGGTCCGGCCGGCCGCGTTCCCAACCACCAAGATTTAGATCCGGTCGGGGAGACGGTGGCCGATGTAGAAACAAAGCCGGACTGCCCTTCGGCCGAGGGTTCGGACAATATGTCCGTTACCAACTCGGAAGTAGAGAGCGCCATGAATCATCGGTGCTGCAGGGCTGCTTTACGAGACTCGACGTTCTCGGACAAGGCATTTAATGCCTTTAGCTCGGGCGACGCATACATCCGAGCTGCTCGAGACGGGCTTAGGAAAGCCACGAGGCAATATCTAACAGATGTGCAGGTAAGGTTACTTTGTCAAAAAGGATAGCCTATGCCAGTAGCCCCCAGGACTGAAAGCAGTTGGTACAACTGATTTATGGACCGTTGTATGACCAGGTTCTTACAGAGAAGAACAACCTGCTATCCCAAGAGCTGGAACAATGTCGGACGCATCTAAATGCTGCTACCGCCGAACTAAAAGAGTTCAAGAAGGCGTCACCTGGTAATATTCCCCTCCAACGAGAAAATATACTTATATGCCCAGAATATTGACAGTCTTGCTTATACCATGACATAATGGTCAGGGGGACTCAAAGAGGCGTTGGAGATTGCGCAAGCGAATGAGCAAGAAGCCAAAAGGCTACAAGCTACAAGCGATCGTGTGCTGAAGCAGGCCATTATTGAGAAAAAACAGCTCCAGGATTGCAAGACCCAGCTAGGCGAAAAGCTGAAAGATGTGCGGGCCCAGCTAGCCGATTCCGTGAAGGAAAACAAGAAGCTGCGAGGCGGTATATTCAGTATGTATCTGAGCTATTTTGAAAGTAGTTCAGAGATGGGAGAAACTGATGTAGCTATGACTGCAGGTATATTAACGGGCCGTCCTGAAGAGGAGGTGTCCGGATCATCGAGTGATCTGCTGCAAAAGCTGTCGCAGGTGCACGAACAGGCGCGGCTGGCGATGCGGAGTGTTGCCAAGGCTCTATGGCCATCCGCCTCCCCTCCAGGAAGTATGGAGGAGCTTGTAGAGCTGTTTAAAGGAGCGCGGCGACGTATCCGGCTATGGAAGATATCTGCCTGCCGAGAGGGTGCGCGAGAGGCTTGGGCCATGGTGAAAACTCGGTATACCAAGCTTGACCCTAATCACATGGCGCGTGTCGGACTGGTAGGGTCGAATGGGGAAGAAATTCCCGTTAGTTTAGTATATGACCAAGTAGAGGTGACCGCCAGATATTCCCAGCAGGATTGTAAATTAGATTGCCTGTTAGATGGTATAGAGGCAGAAGTCTGTGAGTCCAAGTGACTATGTACTTTCCTCTCTATGTGGAATTTCTAGCCGAATTGTATATCATTTGTCATGGCAGACCTTTTCGCTTCAACCTCCGGATCCGAAGGTGCGGAGTGTTTCCGAATACCGTCACGGTCGAATAGGCCAGGGTATGCGTGGAAAACTAAGCGTAGGGGTCATAGTTGCTTGAACAGACAAGTTGTATCCGGCTAGGTATGTTATATTACATTGAGATTGTAAGAAACATCTTCCGGGGAGAATAGTTCCGTTAAAGGTTCCTTTCCCTGGGTGCGCATGCATTAGTAGACATGTCTGGATTGTGATGTGAAAATCACAGTGTGTATAGCGTCTGGGGGTTCACAATGGAGTGATTTGAAAAAATATTTTTCATCCACCGACCGAATATTCCCTTAAGAACGCTAGCTTTCGGCTTCACCCAGTCTGAGGTACACATCCGGATGACCCGACAGTAACAATCGTAGAGGTGCTCCCTTTACCACCTAGCCGAACAATCGGGAACGTAGGGGTAAGCATAGGAGCTAGGCAACCTAGCTTGGCCAAAACTTAAGTCATATCGATGCATATAATGGTGAAGAAAAAGACGTACGGGAAAAACGCGTATGTATGATAAGCTTGATGCTTCGGAAAGTAATATTAACAAACTTCTGTGAAAGAAGCCCCCAGGTATAATGGGCGTACGTATGTAAAAAAGTGTACGTCAGCACTGTTCGGTCGAGCCGAATGAGAGCTTTAAAGCGAAAAAATTGTGTAAAAAGGGGGAAAGAGTTATGGAAACTACAAGGGAGAAGGAGACTAACAAAGGGTTCGGCGCTAGGCATAGAACCTTCGGAGTCTGGCCGCGTTCCAGGGGTTTGGCTCTAGGCGATTGTCTGATGCGTCGCGAAGACGGTAGGCTCCTCCGGTAAGAACTTCGTCAATTATGAAGGGACCCTCCCATTTGGGCTTGAGTTTGTCCTTTTTCTTCTCCGGCAAGCGTAAAACGAATTCGCCGACGTTGTAAGTCTTGGCCCGTACTTCTCTACTTTGATATCTTCGAGCCTGCTGCTGATAAAATGCTGAAAGAGCTTTGGCGACGTCACGCTCCTCCTCCAGGGCGTCTAGGCTGTCCTGCCGATCCAACTCGGCCTCTTTCTCTTCATACATGCGCACTCGAGGTGAGTCATGTATAATATCGCAGGGCAATACAGCCTCTGCGTCGTACACCATGAAGAAAGGTGTGTATTCGGTAGTGCGGTTGGGCGTGGTCCGCAGCCCCCAGAGTATGGAGTCGAGCTCCTCGACCCAGTGTTTGTCTGATTCTTTCAAAGACCACACTAGTCTGGGTTTGATGCCGCTCATAATAAGACCATTAGCTCGCTCGACTTGACCGTTTGTTTGCGGGTGGTAGACAGGCGTAATCGAGCTTAATGCCCAGATTAGCACACCAGTTTTTCACCTCATCAGCTATGAAATTCGAACCGTTATCGGTGATGATGCTGTGCGGTACACCATAACGGTGTACCACGTCGGATATAAATGCGATCACCGGTCCGGACTCAGCCATTTTAACTGGTCTAGCCTCTATCCACTTGGTGAATTTGTCCACCATGACCAGCAGATATTTTTTCTTATGGCTTCCCCCTTTAAGGGGTCCGACCATGTCCAAGCCCCAGACCGCAAAGGGCCATGTAATGGGGATTGTTTGTAGAGCGGTTGGGGGCATATGGCTTTGGTTGGCGAAGAGTTGGCATCCGACACAGCGGTGGACGAGGTCCTGTGCGTCTGCCCGGGCCGTAGGCCAGTAAAATCCTGTACGGAAGGCCTTGCTGACAAGTGCCCGTGGTGCGGCGTGGTGCCCACCAAGACCGGCGTGAATTTCTGCCAAGATTTGCCGCCCCTCCTCCTCGGAGATACACCTTTGAAGGACTCCGGTAGTGCTTTTCTTGTAGAGCTCTCCTTCGTGGACTTTATAGGCCTTCGAACGCCGGACTATGCGGCGAGCCTCGTTCTGATCTTCTGGGAGCTCCTTCCTATGAAAGTAGGCCAAGAAAGGTTCGGTCCACGGGGCAATTACTGCCATAATGAGGTGGGCCGACGGTGTTACTTCGGTGGTTGAGCCTCCGACGCTATCGGCGTGTTCGTTATCTGTGTTTGTGTTCGGAACGGGACTGTCGTTGCTATCTCCCCCTTGCCATACCACGGATGGCTTAAAGAGTCTTTCAAGGAAGATGTTAGGTGGGACGGGGTCGCGCTTAGCGCCGATGCGAGCAAGGACGTCTGCCACCTGGTTGCTTTCGCGGGCGATGTGATGAAATTCGAGTCCCTCGAACCAAGCCGACATCTTCAAAACGGCATTGCGATAAGCTGCCATCTTTGGATCTTTGGCGTCAAAGTCTCCATTAATTTGGGATATTGCGAGGTTTGAGTCCCCGCGCACCTCCAGGCGTTGTATGCCCATTGATACGGCCATCCGAAGGCCATGTAGCAAGGCCTCGTATTCGGCTGCGTTGTTGGAGTCTGTGTATAATATTTGGAGTACGTACTGGACAATATCTCCTGTGGAGGACGTTAATACGATGCCCGTCCCTAGCCCTGCCAACATCTTGGAGCCGTCAAAATGCATCACCCAGTTGGAATACGCGCCGTACTCTTTAGGGAGTTCGGCTTCTGTCCATTCGGTGACGAAGTCGGCCAGTACCTGGGATTCGATGGCTCTACGTGGTTTGTACGTGATGTCGAATGGCAGGAGCTCAATAGCCCATTTGGTAATCCGGCCCGTTGCATCCCTGTTGTTAATTATATCATTGAGGGGCACTTCGGAGGCCACCGTGATAGAGCACTCCTGAAAGTAGTGTCGCAATTTTCGGGATGCCATGAAGACTGCATATGCTTTTTTCGATAATGAGGGTACTGGGATTTGCATGGTGTGAGGACAGTGGATACGTAGTATACCGGCTTCTGGAGCGGGAATTTGTGTCCGTCCTGTTCTCGTTCAACGACGAGTACGGCGCTCACCACCTGGTGTGTTGCTGATATGTATAAGAGCATTGGTTCGCCGGCGTTTGGCGCGGCCAGGATTGGGTTGCTTGCCAGAAGGGATTTTATTTCTTCCAGTCCGGCCGTCGCCGCATCTGTCCACTCGAAGTTATCGGTGCGCCGTAGAAGGCGATAGAACGGCAGCGCCTTTTCTCCCAACCTGGAGATAAAGCGGCTTAAAGCTGCCACGCACCCAGCGAGTTTTTGGACCTGCTTGAGTTCGGTTGGCGTAGCCAGTTGTGACAGAGCTCGGATTTTGGCTGGATTTGCTTCAATTCCTCTATTGGAAACGATGAAGCCCAACAGCTTACCGGCGGGGACGCCGAAGACGCACTTTTCCGGGTTAAGCTTGATGTCGTATGTGCGGAGGTTGTTGAATGTGAGACGCAAGTCGTCTATTAGTGTTTCGACGTGTCTAGTTTTGATGACGATGTCGTCCACGTAGGCCTCCACTGTTTTGCCGATCTGTTTCTCGAGGCATGTTTGGATCATGCGCTGGTAGGTGGCGCCGGCGTTCTTGAGCCCGGAAGGCATGGTGTTGAAGCAGAACGGCCCGTATGGCGTGATAAATGCTGTTGCGGCTTGATCGAACTCCTTCATTTTGATTTGATGGTATCCGGAATATGCATCAAGGAAGCACAGCGAGTCGTGACCTGTGGTAGCGTCAATGATTTGATCGATGCGGGGAAGAGGGAAGGGATCCTTAAGGCAAGCCTTGTTAAGGTCTTTGAAATCGACGCATAGGCACCAGGATTTATCCTTCTTTGGTACCATTACCAAGTTTGCCAGCCAGTCCGGATGTTTGATATCTTTGATGAATCCGGCCTCGATGAGTTTGGCTAGCTCCTCCCCCATAGCTTGTTGTTTGGGTTCAGAAAAGCGCCGCAGAGTTTGCTTGACCGGCTTATATCCCTTTAGTATGTTGAGGCTATGTTCGGCCAACTTGCGCGGGATTCCTGGCATATCAGAAGGATGCCAGGCGAATATATCCTAGTTTTCGCGCAGGAAGTCTCGTAGTGCGGCGTCGACTGCGGGGCTGAGTTGCGCTCCGATGGACGCTGTCTTCTTCGGGTCTGTTGGATGGACCTGAAATTTGACTATTTCTTCTACTGGCTTGAAGGAAGTGGATTTGGGTCGTTTGTCCAGGATCACATCGTCCTTATCCATGGTGGAGCGTAGTGCGGTTAGTTCTTCGGCCGCAAGGGCCTCAGACAATGCCTCGAGGGCCAAGGATGCGGTTTTATTCTCGGCGTGGAGGGCTATGTCCGGATTGCTAACGAGGGTGATTATTCCATTAGGCCCGGGCATTTTTAGCTTCATATACCCATAATGAGGTATGGCTTGAAAGCGCATGAAGGCCTCTCGCCCTAATAGGGCGTGGTGCCCACTGTTGAAAGGGGCCACCTGGAAGGTTATTTCTTCGGACCGATAATTCTCCGGCATGCCGAATACCACATCAAGTGTAATTTTTCCTGCACACCGAGCTTCTCGGCTGGGAATGATACCTCGAAAGGTTGTGCTGCTTTTCTCGATGCGGCTCCTGTCTATTTCCATCTTGTGGAGCGTGTCCTCGTAAATGAGGTTTAATCCGTTGCCGCCGTCCATGAGGACTTTTGTAAGTC
Organism: Triticum aestivum; assembly: GCF_018294505.1. Taxonomy (NCBI): domain Eukaryota; kingdom Viridiplantae; phylum Streptophyta; class Magnoliopsida; order Poales; family Poaceae; genus Triticum; species Triticum aestivum. The sequence continues at coordinate 399,165,560 of NC_057814.1, read as the reverse complement.
GAAAGCCGTCCACGATGGGACTGAGGACTAGGGTAGCTGGCGCTCGGACTGTTCTGTATTTAGGTTCGTCATTGGCGTTGAAGGTTATGGCCGTGTCATTCCAGGGGTCAATTGCAGCGACCTGGCAAACTTCGGTGAGATCGCGCAGGGCCCTTTTATGCTTGTTGTTTGAAGCGAATGTCTCGAAGACTGCCAATACTCTATTATCGTCATTTGCTGGAGGGTGTTGTTCTGGGGTGTCCTTGATAAGGATGTCCTCGCCGCTCTTGGCTACCTGCCGGAGTATCCAACATGCTCTATGGCTGTGGGTTGCCACGGTATCCGGCCTCGTGTGTATTTTGCATGGGCCACTGAGCCATCCCTCCAGAACGGTGCCATGCAACGTAATAGGTTTATGTTTTTTGACTGTTCGGCTGGGCGTGCCACGGGGGCGCGTCCTTTTTGCCTGTAGGGGGAGCCGGGATGGTTCCCAGCAAGCCGCCTGAGCTTTCCAGGCGCTTTCCATCGCGCTGTACTTTTGTACGATAGTCGCTAGGTCAGCGAACTTTGGTATGCGGCGGCGATTGATGGCGTTAAGGATACCTTCGTCCGCGCAGTTGTTGGAGAATGCTGCTATCGCGTCTTCGTCGTGGCAGTCTTTTACCTTACTTTTAACAAGGAGGAATCTGGCCTAGAAGTGGTGGACTGTTTCCTGAGGCTATTGTTTGATGCTCCTCAGAGTATCTATGTCCGGGTGGGTGGGTGAAATTTGGATGTCTACTGTGCCGGACAGTTCGGGCCCCGGGATATCTACTGATTTTTTAGGCTCGTCATCCGACTCTATGTTCGGAAGAAGAGACATACTTTTCTGCCGGACATTATCCGGCTCTTCGAGATCGGTGATCCGAACATAGTTCGTCTTCAATATAGTGGAAGAGTTGCTCCGCTCCTCGACTACCGCTATCTGATGAGTGGTCGGTGGAGTTTTAATTTCTCTCTGGTCGGGTTTAAGCCCAACCCGATCGTAGTCTGTAGCGACCCCCAAGGCGGCCATGCGATCTAGGAGTTCGTTCAACGAGGATAACTCCATTGGATCCATGCAGGCGGAGTATTCGGGATCAATGCGGAGGCGATTTTCGATGACTTGAGAGGTCATCGTCGGCTTAAGGGCCGAGCCGGCGGTCATAACGAAGCTGCCGAGCCGGAGGGTCTGGCCTGGGGTCAGGACTCCTCCGGAGATGATATTATCCTTGACAACAAGGCGAGCCATCAACCCTCTTGGTGACGGCACAGTGGAACTCTCAATGAAAGCACCAATGTCGGTGTCAAAACCGGCGGATCTCGGGTAGGGGGTCCCGAACTGTGCGTCTAGGATCGATGGTAACAGGAGACGGGGGACACAATGTTTACCCAGGTTCGGGCCCTCTCTATGGAGGTAATACCCTACTTCCTGCTTGATTGATCTTGATGAATATGAGTGTTACAAGAGTTGATCTACCATGAGATCGTAATGGCTAAACCCTAGAAGTCTAGCCTATGAATATATGGTAATGAATTTGTCCTATCCGGACTATGCTCTCCGGTTTATATAGACACCGGAGAGATCTAGGGTTACATGAGGTTGGTTACATAGGAGAGAATCTTCATAATAGGTCTCCTAGCTTGCCTTCCATGCCAAGTAGAGTCCAATCCGGACACGGGTATTGTCTTCGGCCTTCGTATCTTCACAGCCCATCAGTCTGGCCCATGGATAACAGGCCGGACGCCCGAGGATCCCTTAGTCCAGGACTCCCTCACCCACCATAAACTCTCATCTCTTGCATTACATTATTGGGAAAATTTTGTTTTTGCCACTCTAGATTTTGCTAATTTTCCTTATGCCACTCTAGATTTTGACATTTCACTTTTGCCACTCTTAGTTTTTGACAATTATCATAATTGCCATTCCCATGGCAAAAGCAAAATTTTCAGAGTGCCAATTGTGATAATTGTCAAAAACTAAGAGTGGCAAATATAAAATAAAATTATTTTGCTTTTGCCATAGAATGGCAATTGTGATAATTGTCAAAAATTGAGAGTGGCAAATATAAAATAAAATTATTTTGCTTTTGCCATAGAATGGCAATTGTGATAATTCTCAAAATCTAAGAGTTGCAAAAGTGAAATGTCAAAATCTAGAGTGGCATAAGAAAAATTGGCAAAATCTAGAGTGGCAAAAACAAAATTTTCCCTACATTATTTGCCATTTGCCTCTTGTTTTCCTCTTCCACACTTCTAAAACATTTTCAAAAAAATACAAATTTTTTTGCCTTCTTATTCTCCCTTCTTTCGTTCGTCTTTTCGTTTGCCCTTATGTCTTACTTGGTTTGTTTGCTTGTTTGCTTGGCATAATTGTGTATTTATTCAAAATCAGTAAGCAAAGAGTTTATGGATCCTCATCCATTTGCTAATCTTTTTAAAAGATCCAACTATGATGAACCAACTGCTAGTGAGTTGAGTGCACTATATTATCTTTATGGAGTTTTGCTTGAAATTCGTGAATCTGAAAATTGTGATGAAGTGCTAAAAGAAGAAATTTATGAAGTGATTCACGATAGCTCCTTGAATGAAAAGCATGATTGCAATGGTGTTATTATAAATTCTATTAATGTCAATTGTTCTAATAATATGCAAAACCCCAAGCTTGGGGATGCTAATTTGTCCACTACTTGTTGTAATGATCATGATTGGGGTGATAATGCTTCTTATGATCTTGAAAATTTATTTAAGCCTCATGACGAATATGTTTGTGATAATATTGAAAGTGGGTTTGCAAGAGTTTCAACTCTAGGTAATAATGATCCCACTACTTTAGAGAATGATCAAGCTCATGATTTTTTTGATAAAAGTGGGCTTGGAGAGGTCATGACTTTATTTGATGATAATCCCACTATATTGGAAGAGTGTCAACTTTGCATGCATGTGGACCATGTAGAAAATATGTTATGTGATAGACATATTGTTGAATTTGAATATGATCCCACATGTAATTATTATGAGAGAGGGAAATATGGTTGTAGAAATTTTCATGTTACTATATTACCTCTCATTATGTTGAGATTAGTATTGTTCTTTCTTCTTCCTTGCATATGCTAGTTTTTGCTTGTCTTGATAAATCTTTGCCCTATAAAATGCCTTTGCATAGGAAATATTTTAGACTAAAACTTGTTTTTCACATGCTACATGATGCTCTCTTCATGTTTTTATTGTTATCTTTCATGTGAGCATCATTAAAATTATCAACGCCTAGCTAAAAGGCTTTAAAGAAAAGTGCTTGTTGGGATTGGGAGACAACCCAATAGTTTTCTTTTCTGTTTTTATGTGAATACACATTATTACCACTGTAGTAATTGTGTTTTGGTGTTTTTAATTAGTGTGTGAGCCAAGTAAAGCCTTTGGGATACTTTGATATATCGTTGATTTGATCTTGCTGAAAAACAAAAAAATTTGCGCTCATTGCCAGAATTGTTAAAAATCACTGAAGCGTGATAAAATCCTGAATTTTTTACACAAGATTGATATATGAATAGCCTATGTTGTCCTATTTTTGGAGTTAAATAAGTATACAAAGTTTACAGATTGCTACAGACTGTCCTGTTTTTGACAGATTCTGTTTTCTATGTGTTGTTTGCTTATTTTAATGAATCTATGGGTAGTATTGGGGGGTATGAACCATGGAAAGTTGGAATACAGTAGATATTACACCGATACAAATAAAGAATGAGTTCAAAACAGTACCAAAAAGTGGTGATTTATTTTCTTATACTAACGGATCTCATGAGTTTTCTGTTAAGTTTTGTGTTGTGAAGTTTTCAAGTTTTGGGTAAAGATTTGATGGACCATGGAATAATGAGTGGGAAGAGCCTAAGCTTGGCAATGCCCAAGGCACCCCAAGGTAATATTCAATGACAACCAAGCATCAAAGCTTGGGGATGCCCCGAATTGCATGCCCTCTTTCGTCTTCAATCCATCGGTAAATTTACTTGAGGCTATATTTTTATTCACCACATGATATGTGTTTTGCTTGGAGCGTCTTGTATGATATGAGTATTTGCTTTTTAGTTTGCCACAATCATCCTTTCTGTACACACCTTTTGAGAGGGACACACATTAATCGTGAATTTATTAGAATACTCTATGTGCTTCACTTATATCTTTTGAGCTAGGCAATTTGCTCTAGTAGTTCACTTATATATTTTTAGAGCACAACGGTGGCTTTATTTTATAGAAATTGTTGAACTATAATGCTTCACTTATATTATTTTGAGAGCCTCTAAACAGCATGGTAATTTGTTTAGTTTATGAATTTAGTCCTAATATGATGGGCATCCAAGAGGGATATAATAAAAACTTTCATATAAAGAGCATTGAATACTATGAGACGTTTGATTCCTTGCATTTGTTTTGAGATATAAATATGGTTATATTAAAGTCATGCTAGTGAATAATTGTGGATTGGTAGAAATACTTGTGTTAAAGTTTGTGATTCCCGTAGCATGCACGTATGGTGAACCGTTATGTGATGAAGTCGGAGCATGATTTATTTATTTATTGTCTTCCTTATGAGCGGCGGTCGGGGACGAGCGATGGTCTTTTCCTACCAATCTACCCCCCTAGGAGCATGCGTTTAGTACTTTGTTTCGATAACTACTAATTTTTTGCAATAAGCATGTGAGTTCTTTATGACTAATGTTGAGTCCATGGATTATACGCATTCTCACCCTTCCACCTTTGCTAGCCTCTCTAGTACCATGCAATTCTCGCTGGTGCATTAAACCCACCATATACCTTCCTCAAAACAGCAACCATACCTACCTATTATGGCATTTCCATAGCCATTCCGAGATATATTGCCATGCAACTTCCACCGTTCCGTTTATTATGACACGCATCATCATTGTGATATTGCTTTGCATGATCATGTAGTTGGCATAGTATTCAAGGCCACCATTCATATTTTTCATACATGTCACTCTTGATCATTGCACATCCCGGTACACCGCCAGAGGCATTCATATAGTCATATTTTGTTCTAGTATCGAGTTGTAATTCTTGAGTTGTAAGTAAATAAAAGTGTGATGATCATCATTATTAGAGCATTGTCCCATGTGAGGAAAGGATGATGGAAGCTATGATTCCCTCACAAGTTGGGATGAGTCTCCGGACTTTACAAAAAATAAAAGAGGCCAAAGAAGCCCAAACAAAAAAACAAAAAAAGAGAGAAAAGAGAGAAGGCACTACAAAAAAACACTTCCATGATGATACGTGTTTGTCACAGTAGTCACGTTTTCTGTCATGCATGTACATCCATGACGATTTTATGACAGAATCAAGATAGTCATACCTGTGCTGTTGTAGAAGTGTTCCATGACATTACCAAAATTATCATCACGGAAGTGTCCACTTCCATGACGATAAATGGCGCGTCATGGAAGTGTTTTTGTCAAGGGTAACCGACATGTGGCATCCACCGTAACGGGTCGCCATTAAGCTATCGGGTTCCGGTTTGGATCTGATAACCCGTTAACAGCCCCAACCAATGGGGATTTTCCATGTGTAAAATTCTCATTCGCCGGAGGATCCACGTGTCGGCTCAGCATTGGGACAGATGTCATCCACTCATTGCACGGGAGGCACCTATGATACGTTGGCACGTGGCAAGGCCCAAAAGTGGCCCATTTAGGTGAAAGAGGCCGGCCCAGTCAAAATTAGCAGGCCGACCCATATAGGGCCTACTCGTGTCTGGTCCATTTAAGCCCACGGCCCATACGAGATGTGCCAATTCGGCCCATCAACGACCCGTTAACTATTTGACACCATTGCAGCCCATCGTCCGTTCGAGCCCGTTAATAGCCCGCTATATATTTGGGCTCAATATCGGCCCCATGTGGTTTCGACCTGTTAACGGCCCATTCAAGGGATGGGCCAATTTTCAGGATGTACGTCTATCGGCCTTTTAGCGACCCATTTAAGTGTTGGGCCAATTTCCAGCCCGGTGTGTCTTTCAGCCCATTAACGGCCCATAAATGAGTTGGGCCATTTGCAGTTGGACCTGAGTTTTGGTCTCTTAACGGCCCATGCTCTTCATGACCAATACCAGCCCAGTTTCTCTTTCGGCCTGCTAAAGGCCCACAAAACAGTTGGGCCATATAAAGTCCGACCTCACTTTCGGCCTCTTAGCGGCCCATGCTCTTCATGGTCTAGTACGAGCCCGTTGTCTCTTTCGGCCTGATAAAGGCCCAAAATACAGTTGGGCCATAAATAGCCCAACCTTAGTATCAGCCTGTTAATGGCCCTTGAAGTCGAATGGGCCCACTTATTACCTGCTTCGATGTCGGCCTGTTAACGACCCGGGAGGTAACATGACCAAGCATTAATTGTTGGCTCATTTCAATTGTAGCGGCCCAATAGTTCTTTCGGCTTGGTTACGGCCCATTAACTTAATGGGCCCGCTAAAGTTCGAACATGTCAGGTGGCCCAATTAGATAATGTCGATTCCGGCCCAGCTATAATTTTAGCCCATTACGACGAGCAATTATGGACAGGACAAAAATCGATCAATCAAAGGCCTATGAGAATTTTGGCCCATGCGAGCCCATTAGGGAAGCCCATTACGGGCAGTGGGCCGCTTCATTTGTATAGGGCCCATGGCTGTTCGTGCTAACTAATAATTTCATTGCTTTTTTGCCTTCCTAGCGATGAGTTAGCTAGAATGCGAGGCACGCTAAGCAAACATACGGCATACAAGGAAAAACGTTGCACATCCAGCATATATTACATGAAATTACATCCACTGGGCAATCAAAGATTGATGCCAGTGCAAATAAATGAGCAGAACTTAACGATCTACAACCTCACAATCTGCAACCTCAGCGCTCATGACGCCCATAAGCATGTGAGCAAGTTCTTCCTTCTTTGCTACACTGTCTCCGAAATCATTGATCAGTTGTTGTTGCGCAAGAATGTGCACCTCTGATTCCTCTACAATTTGCATGATTGCTTCAGCCAGTAATTCGTTCACAAACATACATTTTTTCACTTGGATTCGAGACAGAGGAAACTCAACAGATTCAGATGGCGATTTTGGCAGGCTTGTATTATTGATAGTGGAGAGTGTCTCGACCACTGCATCATAACATAAATTAGGAGGGGAACCGAACAGATTAATCAAGAGTTATTGCCATATTACCTGGCATAGATTTGTTGGAAAGAAACAATGGGGTTGCCTTGATGTTTTCAGAGTTTGTCTTCTTATCTTCAGCAGCCTGCACCAAATTAACACGCTAGCATTGCTATCATTGGCCAGGTCAGATAATAGGAAAGCAACATTGACACAACGAACGTTTGGGCAACTAGACCACACCAGCCTACACCAAATTAACACAATATGGCACAGCTACCATTAGCCAGGTAAGGTAATAGGAAAGCAACATTGACACAATGAATGATTGGGTAACCAGAACAACACTACAATTTAGTAATGTGCATGATATGAGATAGTACATTCATGCAGCTCAGTATGCAAAACTACCAGGCAGTTTTCCTTACAAAAATCAACATTGTCGCCTTTAATTATACATTTTGCTACAAGTAAATTTAGATCAGATAAAGGTTGGATTCACGCCAATTAACAAAATACATGCTGGTGTAAAAATTTAGTGATATACAACAAATACTTACATCAGAATTGGAGCACAGAGAATTCTCGCAAGATACTTTCCCCGAACACGATCCCAGCTTAGAAAGTCTTCTACCATTTAATCTTATTTTCTAAAAGAGAGATGGGTAAGAAACATGTAGAAAATATGATCTGAATGTTATAAAATCTCATGATGTGAGGATATGCACATGCTTTTTAGAATGGAGTTGACATATATTTGCTGGACTGGAGTGGACTAGTTCTTTGGTCACTTGAATCTGCTTATTATCAGTAGGAGTTGGGTTTCTTTGTGCTGGAGAAGTATCTATGAACACTGGAGTTGGTTTACTATCTCCTGGCATTTTGATCTTTTGCAAAGACCTTGTTTGTAACCCTTCAGATTCTAACATAGCCGTCTTCCCCTTGCATGCCTTATATAGAAGAATGGTGCTTCAGTTATAAAACATGCTACGACAGAGAGATGGAATAGGTACTGAAGAATAGAAAGGCATGACATATTGACATGTATTCCCTCCATCTGGAAATAAATGGATGTGTCTAGGCGTATTTCAGTTCTAGATACATCCATTTTTATCCATTTGCGACATGTAATCCGGCCGGAGGGAGTATGATGTAAGAGCTAGGGATACGACAGGACAACAGAGTAAAAAAACACTAGTTGAATATAAAACCGTATGATAGCGGAATACATACAGTTTGTTGGGGTGAATAGGATTCGGCATCTTTCTGCAAGTCTTCTGAAGAACTGCCTTTACATGTTCCATCATAGTGGGTATCATCGACATCAAGTTTGTTGGCCGTTACATTGCTCCGTGAGGTTCTTCTGGATATATTAGTGTGTGCAATTATATCTGACATGCATGGAAGACAAATAGTAGTTAGATTTATGTAATGAGTGCCTGTAGGAGACGACATAAATAGTAGGACTAGGCTTAACTATCAGCAACATGTCTCAAAAACTAAAGGGAGAACACAGATGAAAGCTACAGAATATGTATCGTTTGTACTTGAGATTAACTAGATGGCACAAAAAAGTATTAAAGAACAACATAGGTAATACTAGAAGTGGTATAATCACCAGCCTGTGGGATAACATTGGCTGATGGATGATAACTATGGAACAACGTTACCTAAAGAACAAGTCTCTTATATGAACTATGGAACACGGTTAACTCTTGAACAAGACTCTTAAGAGATCAGCATGAATATACAGTGAAATGTGATAATCTATTTTTCATGCTTAGATGAATAACAAAGCCATAAATGTTGCACACAAGTAAGATGAGGGTACAACCTATCTGGCCGCCATCCATAGGTGTGAGCATCATGTGCTGACTTGTCGATGGCCCTACAATTGTTGTGGCGATCCATGTCGGGCATGCACATTCGATGCAGGGAACTGTTGAGTGGGGACTATAGCTCCCTTCTGGTGTATTCTTCCCTTGTTGGAGCAGCTGTGGTGAGAAGGAAGACAGTGTGGCTGAAGATGCAGAAAACGCAAAATGTTAAGAACGACGCACATCTCTGATCTGAAGAAATACCCTAAGAGATCAACAATAAGGTACGAGAGTGGTCACACGTCTGTTGACTGAAAACTAAATTGGGGTCACACAATTTTATTTTATTTTGGTACTGTCCGATCTACGCCGGATGGCTTGATGGCCGTCTTGTGCCTCTCGGCTGACACTGTTCAGAATCTTCCCAGAAGAGCTAGTGACCACTAGCAGAGCAGCCTGCCTCCGCCGTCCCTGGCCGCGAGAGCTCCGACCAAATCCCCACTCCCCGCCCCACCGCACTGCCGTGGTTGCGCCGCCCCCAGCTAATCCACAAAGACTCGCCGTCATCCAGATCCGGCGGTGACAGTACCTTCAACCCACACAACTCTAAGATAGCCACCTAAGCGCTGCTTTCGTGGTGAACTTGCGCCCCCGCACCCTTACATTAGACACCAGCCAACCAGCAGCCTAGGAGCTCCGTCGCCTCGAGGGGTGCTGCTTCCCATCGGGAATTGATTGGCCCAGAATAAAAATTCAAACTGACGCCTAAATAAAGTGATTTAAGATGAGTGTACGACCTATCTTGCGGCCCGGTGAAGTGGGCAACTCCAGCTGCCGAGTCAGTGAGGCCGGCGCGATTGGAGTGGCTACCGGTGGCAGGAGAGCAGAGATGTCGGGACGGTCGACGGCTACGGGGAAGCAGCGCCGGGGCCCTGGACGCTTCTGAAGTTGGAGCCGCTCCTGCACCGTGCACAACGGCGGGAGTGAATCGGCTCCGGGACGGTTCACGTGGCCGTCGTCGAGGCAGCTCCGGCAGCACAAAGTAAGAGGCACATGGCCCAGTGCACGACGACAAACGGACAACGTCTCCGGCATTGCGGAGGAGGGCAACGATGAATTTTGTGCGGTGGGGGGCGCCATGGAGGAGGGGCTGAGGTTTCACAGCTGGGGAGAAGGGAGCTTTCAGGGAGAAGGTGATTTGGCGCCCACAATGTATGTATGAGGAATTGGGAGGGGGAACCATATCTTACGGACGCATTTGTCTGAAATCTATGTGTGTGTGTGTGGGGGGGGGGGGGGTTACAGTTCTACCCCTACCTTTAGGCTTCTGGGCTTGGGTCTGTGTACTAAGGGTCGGGGATAGTAGAGTAACTTTGCTTCTCCCAAATAGTGGGCGCGAGCGATTTCGGGCTAGGAAGGCGTGTTTTGAAATAGTCCGCGCAAGCGATTTCGGACGAGGAGAGGGTGTTTTGCCGCCCATGGTTTATGAATTATTCGGCACTTGTCATTTCGGCCGAGGAGAAGGCGCGCTTAGATGAAGTTACGAACCTACCCTCGATGTACAACGGGCCAATTGATGTGTGTCCCACATAGGCTGGTAATTTTGTGCCTCCCATTTGTTTGCTCGGGCGAATTCCACCGAGCAGAGTGTGTTTAGCGGTTCATTCAAATTTTGGGAGAACGAGAATCCACGTCTACCTTACCAAGTCGATTCGAATCAAATTTTGAAATATTAGCTTGCCACTTCTTTTTTAGATGGTGAGATGATGCTCGGGACTAATGTGTTTTTACATGCTCATTGCTAATGTCGGATTTTGGGTTCCGGCAAAAACCTTGAGGTTCGAACACTGGGGTGCGCACGAAGATCTCTCCTCCCTCTAGCTCGCGCGCATCATGATCTCACGGCCTAGCTCGGCGGACCCAAAGAACAAGGGGACACAAGATTTATACTGGTTCGGGCCACCGTTGTGGTGTAATACCCTACTCCAGTGTGGTGTGGTGGATTGCCTCTTAGGCCGAGGATGAACAGTACAAGGGAAGAACAGCCTCCTGAGGAGAGGTGTTCTTGTGCTTGGTGAGTTTGTGTGGGTGAGGATGGTCTCAATGATCCGTCCCTTGCTATGGTGGTGGCTAGTCCTATTTATAGAGGCCTTGGTCCTCTTCCCAAATATTGAGCGGGAAGGGATGCCACAACGGCCAGTTTGAAGGGGGACAACTAGTACAAGCTATCCTGACGAAAGGTGGTCTTCGCCTGCCAAAGGCTTTGGTGGTGATGCCGCCTTCGGCTCCACGGTGACCTCCGTCCTGCCGTCCTACTGGTCTTGGTCTCGTTGCACTGATATGGAAACCTTTGCCTGATGCCTCGGGACTCCTCGCTTGCGCTTGCCTCTTTAGCACCAAAGAGGAAACAAGGACACTGCTCGCGGTGGCGCCCGCCTAGCCTTGGTCATCATGGCTTACGTCATAAGAACCTCGCGAGGTTCCCCTTGCCTTAATCTCTCCGCCCCTCGCGAGCCAGCCCGACGAGGCTGCCCCCGAGGAGGTCTTGCGTTGTCTGCCTCGCGAGGCTTGGCCCCTCGCGAGGGTCTTGAGGGTTTGCTGGTGAAGATGGGCCATACGGGGCCGCTAGTGGAGCCACGCCGTGGGCCGCAGGCAGGCAAGTCTGGGGACCCCCGTTCCCAGAACACCGACAGTAGCCCCGGGCCCAAGGCGCGCTCGGACTTGGCTTCGAGGTGAAGCCAAAGGGCAAGTGCGGAGCGCCGCGGGCCCCAACAGCCTATGGCCTTGGTCGACGCGTGGCGATTGATTGGACGTGGGCGCCTCCGCTTCCCCACGCTGCCTCGGCAACTGTCTGACTTAACGAGTCCCTGCTGCATGCAAGGAAAAACCATCATTACCTTTGATCATGGGGATCGCTGGTTGGTCTTCTCCTGCTACAAATGAGGAGGGGGGCGGAGCCCCCGTCGCCCATCTCTTCCCGTTCCGCTTGCTCCTTCTCCCTTGCTCCATTGCTAGTAGTGACTCCCATGGCGCCGATTCGAAGGTTCTCGGCTGCGGAGAAGGGAAAAACCCCTCGCGATGAGCCCAAGCCACTTCCACCAAAGAAGAGGCCGGTCCACCGCTGTGACGCAGTCGGGGGGCTGGAGGTGACAAGGCCTTGGTGCGAGCGGCCACCTCTCGGGTATCCGCTGCCTCTATACGCCCAAGCCGAGGGCTCTGGAGGAAGAGGCGGTGGTCGGCGCCGCCCATGCCGCAGCCATGGTCGATGCGTCATGGGGACACATGCCGTCGCCCCAGGAGCCCATGCCGCAGACTCCTCACGCGAACTCGTGATGTGGGCGGCGATGCCTCCGCGCACCTGGATCCGCTTCCCGCAATTCTTCTCCGCCGAATGCCGCCGAGGGGGCCCCTCGAGCTTTGGCTGCAGCACGCCGAATGTGACGCGCCGGCGACTGGAGCGGAGGTTGAAGTTGTCTCCCCGGGCAAGATCTTCATGACCCACGGCTAGGGTGGGGGTGCCCTCGCGATCCACTTAGAGTATGACGGCGCCTCCATGATGTTCTTCAAGGTCTTCGACGCGGAAGGCCGTCGCTTGGAGTGCTGCCCCGGAGAGGGCCGCCTGGATGGCGCCGCGGCAGGAGCCGGGCCTGCCGCCTGCCTCGCCAGCGGCTCATCCAGCAGCAGTGGTGTCACTTGGGAGTCCAGCGACTCTCCCGAGCCCTACGAGACTCCGGAGACGAGCGACGACAGCTATGTGCCCCCGAGCTCTCGCCGTGCCCGGAGCAAGGCCGCAGCATCCGGCTGCCGCCGTCGCTGATCTGGATGGGGTTGGCACCGGCCTCCTGAGGCCCACTTTTGATGATGGCGTCGGCCGCGCCAGTGCGTGTAGATAGGACCCCTAGAAGCTCCCTCCTTTTGTTCCCTGCGAGGAATCGAGACGAACCCCGCGAGGCGTGTAAAAGGTTTGTAATGTCTTTTGTTGATATTGTCCTCATTATGAAAATTTGCGAGCGCATGTCCTGTTTCGGCTCAGTCCCCCCTTTCCCGCAACGGCTTGGTGCTCTACGCTGACAGGTCCCGGTGCCCAGGCAGGCTATGGCCGTCGCTGGTATGCCAGGTCGCGATGCTGTGGTCAAGGCCAGGAGGTGAGCGGCCCGAGGTCCAGTAAGAGCTCCTGAGGCGCGATGCTCAGGAGGTCCCCTTTAGTGCGCAAGCGGCCACCGAGAGGTAAGAAAGGGAGGCGACGTTGCCGCAACAGGGCTGCAGCGAGTGAGAATCCTACGTCGTAGCGATAGGTTGACCGGGCGCGAAACTTATCTTGGCAGTCCAGAGTCGGTTCCTTGTGATGCGCCAGACTCGTTCATCGGTGGTCGTAGTGCAGCCAGGTCAGGCATGTGCGAGCCTCCCCCTCTTCTCCATGCTCTCCTATGTGCTCTGCGTCCTCAGGTCCCGACCCTCGAGCTAGCTCAGCCGCCACTGGTATGCCAGGTCGCGGTGCTGTGGCAAGGCCAGGGGTGAGGGCTGGAGAGCCAGTAAGAGCTCCTGAGTCACGATGCTCAGGAGCCCCCCTTTTAACACGCAAGCGGATCACATGGGAGAAGAGGGAGCCATGGTACCACCTGCTGTTGTCCTCAGGAGGTCCCTGCAGGTTAGCGCGAGGAGGGACATTGATTGCCACTATGATTGCCGGCCTGCCACAAGTTGCTCCGCAAGAGGATGAAGACACTGAGGGCCTGGTGAGGTGACGTGCGGCGGGCATGCCGCGAGTCAGAGCTCGACCTCTCAGATTTGTCGGCATTGCAGGGACGGACCCGAGCACAAGCGCCGTGCCATCGTGAGTAGCGCCCGAGGTGGGTGACAATCAAGCAGGTGATAACCATAGATAAATTGCGCATGGAAAGCAAACTAGCTTAGGTAAATGCAAGAACGATACATGCCACTGGGTCAGACCCGAGCGGCTCGGCAATGATGCAGCTCGAGGGGCGCCCCCAGCAGAGTAAGCTAAAGACATAAAAAGGGATACATGCCACAGGGACGGACCCATGCGGCCTGGGAATGATCCGGACTAGAGGGCGCTCCCAGCTAATAAACTTGGAAAATGTCACCTGGTTCCATTGTCGAAGGGGTGTTGGGGTGGCTGAAGACACATGGCGATGGAGTTGCTCCTCACGAGCCACCGGGGCCTTGAGCCTCGGGAGGCTCTGGGGGCCCTGGCGGTTCCTTGAGGACCGTCTCCATCTCCTCCAGGACTGCGTGATGCCTGGCCTCCTGAGCCGCCAGGACGCTCCGCAGGTTGCGCTGATAGGCAGCCACCATGCTCGGCAGGCCGAAGGGCATGCGAACATAGTTGTGAGGTGGGCCCTCGCAACATCCCACGCGTGAAGGTCAGAAGAGCCCCTAAGATGCGGCCCAGTTGAGCCCTGGGATGTCGATGCAGACGTGCAGCCCGCCATCCTCGCCTGGATGGGGAGCTGCGCCAGGTGGGTGTCGGTCGCCGCGCATGGCTCTTGCTTCTTGAAGCTCTTGGGTAGTCTGGGTGATGAACTCTTGAGCGCCAGGCGCTCCTCGCCTGGTGCCCTCCCGAGGGAAACGTGCCGCAAAGCACGCCTCCATGTGGTGCCCGAGTGCCTCCCTCATGATGTTGGCTAGGTCTGAGGCCCTCCAGAAGAGAGCCCCCGAGCCCTGCCCAAGGAGGGCACTGGGCGCGCCTTCCTATGCGCGGGAGGGAGGCGCCCCATCTGAGGGCGCAATTCTTGAGGTGGTGCTGCTGGTGATGCCGCTCTCCTGAGGCCCTGTACGGTGCAGCTGCTTCTTCTTCTTGGGGATAGCCTCAGGAGGGTGTAGGATTCCTTCGTTGTCGGGGTCTTCTATTGCTGCGGCCTGGAAGGTGCGCTCAAGGGAGCACACTGCATCTTTCTCCTCACAGGCGACTGTGATGACACCACCAGTCCCTGGCATCTTGAGGACGTTGTAGCCGTGGTGGGTCACTGCCATGAACTTGGCCAACGCTGGGTACCTGAGGATTGCGTTGTATGGCAGACGAATGTGGGCGACGTCGAAGTCGATGAGCTCGGTGTGGTAGTTGTCGCGCCCACCGAAGGTGACAGGGAGGCGGACCTGCCCGATTGGGGTGGTGGAACCATCGGTCATTCCTGAGAAGGGCTTGGTCGGCTGCAGTTGATCATAGGGTACTTGAAGGCAACCGAACGTGTCGACGGGCAGGACGTTAAGCCCCGCACCGCCATCGATGAGGGTCTTGGTGACTTGGACGTTGCTGATGACTGGAAAGTAGAGCATTGGGAGAGCACCGGTGGCTGCGGCGCACTTGAGCTGGTCCGCCGAGCTGAAAGTGATGGCGTACTTGGATCACCTGAGCGGGCGTGCGGCCTCGAGCTTGGGAAGAGCCACGTTCACCTCGCGAACAAACTACTTGAAGATACGCTGAGACACTGGGGCCTGAGCTCCGCCCAAGATGCAGGCGATAGCGCGCGGTTCCTGGAAGCCCCCAGCTCCTTCGTCCCGATGGTGGTCGTCGTTCCTTCTGGGTGGTGGCGGCAGCGGAGGGAGACCAGCATTTCCCTGAGGGCGGTCCTCGCGAGGCTGATCCCTCCAGGCTTCCTCACGAGGCTGATCATGCCAGCGGTCCTCGCGAGGCCGGTCGCGCCACTCCTGGCATGGGCCGCGATCGTCCCAGCGACCTCCGCCTCGGCCGTAGCCCCGGTCGTTGCGCTCGGGGCGTCGACCGAAGCGTCCATCTCGAATGGCCCTGAGCTCCTGATAGTCGTTGGTGTTGTGGTTGTGTACGTTGTGGAAGGCGCAGAACGGTCGGCTGCTCTTGGATGACTCGGGATGGTCCAGTCCGCGCTTCGTGTCAGGCTCCGCCGCGAGTACGGCCACTCCCTTGCGCTTCACGTCTTTGGCCTTGGCTTTCTTCTCCTCTGGGTCGGTAGCAGGGAGCTCGAGGAGGGAAAGGCACCCTTCCTCAGCTCTTGCGCACTTGGTCGCCAGGTTGAACAGCTCCAAAGCCGTGCATAGCTCCTCGTGGATGGCGAGCTCCTCCTTCACCTTGATGTCACGGACGCCATCAGAAAACGCCGAAATGATGGCCTCATCCGTCACCTTGGGGATCTTGAGACGAACGTTGTTGAAGCGCTGAATGTACTTCTGCAAGGTCTCTCCTGGCTATTGCTTGATATGGCACAGGTCACCCGCGGCTGGAGGGCGGTCGCGAGTGCCCTGGAAGTTGGCGACGAAGCGGTCGCGCATCTCATCCCAGGAGGAGATCGAGCCCGGGGAGGTTCAGGAGCCATGAGCGGGCGCCGTCCTTGAGAGCCATGGGGAACTAGTTCGCCATGACCTTTTCGTCGCCGTTGGCCGCCTTGATGCTCAGCTCGTAGAGCTGCAAGAACTCCGCAGGGCCGGGGGTGCCGTCGTAGTGAGGAGGCAGATCCGGCTTGAACTTGCCGGCCAGGCGACGCCACTGATACGTCTCCAACGTATCTATAATTTTTTATTGCTCCATGCTATATTATATTCTGTTTTGGACATTAATGGGCTTTATTATACACTTTTATATTATTTTTGGGACTAACCTATTAACCGGACGCCCAGCCCATAATTGCTGTTTTTTTGCCTATTTTAGAGTTTCGCAGAAAAAGAATATCAAACGGAGTCCAAACGGAATGAAACCTTCGGGAACGTGATTTTCGGAACGAACGTGATCCAGAGGACTTGGACCCTACGTCAAGACATCAACTAGAAAGCCACGAGGTAGGGGGCACGCCTACCCCCTGGGCGCACCCTCCACCCTCGTGGGCCCCATGTTGCTCCACCGACGTACTTCTTCCTCCTATATATACCTACGTACCCCAAACTACCAGATACGGAGCCAAAAACCTAATTCCATCGCCGCAACCTTCTGTACCCGTGAGATCCCATCTTGGGGTCTGTTCCGGAGCTCCGCCGGAGGGGGCATCGATCACGGAGGGCTTCTACATCAACACCATAGCCTCTCCGATGATGTGTGAGTAGTTTACCTCAGACCTTCGGGTCCATAGTTATTAGCTAGATGGCTTCTTCTCTCTTTTTGGATCTCAATACAATGTTCTCCCCCTCTCTCGTGGAGATCTATTCGATGTAATCTTCTTTTGCGGTGTGTTTGTTGAGACCGATGAATTGTGGGTTTATGATCAAGTTTATCTATGAACAATATTTGAATCTTCTCTGAATTCTTTTATGTATGATTGGTTATCTTTGCAAGTCTCTTCGAATTATCAGTTTGGTTTGGCCTACTAGATTGATCTTTCTTGCAATGGGAGAAGTTCTTAGCTTTGGGTTCAATCTTGCGGTGTTCTTTCCTAGTGACAGTAGGGGCAACAAGGCACGTATTGTATATTTGCCATCAAGGATAACAAGATGGGGTTTATATCATATTGCATGAATTTATCCCTCTACATCATGTCATCTTGCTTAAAGCGTTACTCTGTTCTTATGAACTTAATACTCTAGATGCATGTTGGATAGCGGTCGATGTGTGGAGTAATAGTAGTAGATGCAGGCATGAGTCGGTCTACTTGTCTCGGACGTGATGCCTATATACATGATCATACCTAGATATTCTCATAACTATGCTCAATTTTGTCAATTGCTCAACAGTAATTTGTTCACCCACCGTAATACTTATGCTCTTGAGAGAAGCCACTAGTGAAACCTATGGCCCCCAGGTCTATTTTCCATCATATTAATCCTCCAACACTTAGTTATTTTCATTGCCTTTTATTTTACTTTGCATCTTTATCATAAAATACCAAAAATATTATCCTATCATATCTATCAGATCTCACTCTCGTAAGTGACCGTGTAGGGATTGACAACCCCTTATCGCGTTGGTTGCGAGGATTTATTTGTTTGTGTAGGTGCGAGGGACTCGTGCGTGGCCTCCTACTGGATTGATACCTTGGTTCTCAAAAACTGAGGGAAATACTTACACTACTTTGCTACATCACCCTTTCCTCTTCAAGGGAAAACCAACGCAGTGCTCAAGAGGTAGCAAGAAGGATCTCTGGCGCCGTTGCCGGGGAGTCTACGCAAAAGTCAACATACCAAGTACCCATCACAAACCCTTATCTCCCGCATTACATTATTTGCCATTCGCCTCTCGTTTTCCTCTCCCCCACTTCACCCTTGCCGTTTTATTCGCCCTCTCTTTTTTGTTCGCCTCTTTTTCGCTTGCTTGGTCGTTATGGCTAGTCCCCTATCTGTTCCTTTGTCCCCTAAGTTTGAAGTTCTTCACTTCAAACAAAGACAAGGAGAAAATTTAAAAGATGCTTGGTATAGGATGCTGGAATCTTATCGTAATTGCACCTTAGAGGTGAGTTTCAGAATTTTGCTTCGCAGTTTTTACGTTGGACTAAATATGTCCCATAGACAACTCTTGGATTGTGTTGCCAAAGGATTTTTTATTGAAATTGATCCCAGTGTTGCGCATGAAATCATAGAGGGGGTAGTGGGAACACTACCTCAACAAAAGGGGCCACAACATACCCAGGAAGAAACACAAGTATTTGAAAAAATTTGCGAAGTAACTAAGATTTTACAAAAGTCTCTTGAACCTCTTAAGAGCGTTAGCGGAAATATTCACCGCATGAATATGTTGATTACCCTTTCCAATAAGCGGTTGGATTCTTTAGATCTAAAAATTTCCGAATATGAAAGGAAACGTAAAGAACCTCCCGGATTTGAGCTTGATTCCGCTAAAAAATTGAAAACCAAAGATGGCAATACCTAGATCTATCCTTGCTTTTATGCCTAGCTAGGGGCGTTAAACGATAGCGCTTGTTGGGAGGCAACCCAATTTTATTTTTATTTTTTTTGCTTTTTGCTTCTGTTTAGGAATAAATCTTTGATCTAGCCTCTGGTTAGATGTGTTTTTATGTTTTAATTAGTGTTTGTGCCAAGTTAAACCTACAGGATCTTCTTGGATGATAGTTATTTGATCTTGCAGAAAATTCCAGAAACTTTCTGTTCACGAAAATAATTGTTAAAAATCACCAGAACGTGATAAAATATTTATTCCAATTGCTTCTGATCAATAAACAAATTGTCTAGGTCGTCCTATTTTTTCTGAATTTTTGGAGTTCCAGAAGTTTGCGTTAGTTACAGATTACTACAGACTGTTCTGTTTTTGACAGATTCTGTTTTCCGTGTGTTGTTTGCTTATTTTGATGAATCTATGGCTAGTAAAATAGTTTATAAACCATAGAGAAGTTGGAATACAGTAGGTTTAACACCAATATAAATAAAGAATGAGTTCATTACAGTACCTTGAAGTGGTGTTTTGTTTTCCTTCGCTAACGGAGCTCACGAGATTTTCTATTAAGTTTTGTGTTGTGAAGTTTTCAAGTTTTGGGTGAAAGATTTGATGGATTATAGAACAAGGAGTGGCAAGAGCCTAAGCTTGGGGATGCCCATGGCACCCCAAGATAATCTAAGGACACCAAAAACCCAAAGCTTGGGGATGCCCCGGAAGGCATCCCCTCTTTCGTCTACTTCCATCGGTAACTTTACTTGGAGCTATATTTTTATTCACCACATGATATGTGTTTTGCTTGCAGTGTCTTGTATGATTTGAGTCTTTGCTTTTTAGTTTACCACAATCATCCTTGCTGTACACACCTTTTGAGAGAGACACACATGATTTGGAAATTATTAGAATACTCTATGTGCTTCACTTATATCTTTTGAGCTATATAGTTTTTGCTCTAGTACTTCACTAATATATTTTAGAGCACGGTGGTAACTTTTGTTTTATAGAAACTATTATTCTCTCATGCTTCACTTAGATTATTTCGAGAGTCTTAAATAGCATGGTAATTTGCTTAAATAATCCTAATATGCTAGGTATTCAAGACTAGTAAAAACTTTCTTATGAGTGTGTTGAATACTAAGAGAAGTTTGATGCTTGATGATTGTTTTGAGATATGGAGGTAGTGATATTAAAGTTGTGCTAGTTGAGTAGTTGTGAATTTGAGAAATACTTGTGTTGAAGTTTGCAAGTCCCGTAGCATGCACGTTGGTAAACGTTATGTAACAAATTTGAAACATGAGGTGTTCTTTGATTGTCCTCCTTATGAGTGGCGGTCGGGGACGAGCGATGGTCTTTTCCTACCAATCTATCCCCCTAGGAGCATGCGCGTAGTGCTTGGTTTTTGATGACTTGTAGATTTTTGCAATAAGTATGTGAGTTCTTTATGACTAATGTTGAGTCCATGGATTATACGCACTCTCACCTTTCCATCATTGCTAGCCTCTTCGGTACCGTGCATTGCCCTTTCTCACATTGAGAGTTGGTGCAAACTTCGCCGGTGCATCCAAACCCCGTGATATGATACGCTCTTTCACACATAAACCTCCTTATATCTTCCTCAAAACAGCCACCATACCTACCTATTATGGCATTTCCATAGCCATTCCGAGATATATTGCCATGCAACTTTCCACCGTTCCGTTTATCATGACACGTTCATCATTGTCATATTGCTTTGCATGATCATGTAGTTGACATAGTATTTGTGGCAAAGCCACCATTCATAATTCTTTCATACATGTCACTCTTGGTTCATTGCATATCCCGGTACACCGCCGGAGGCATTCATATAGAGTCATACTTTGTTCTAGTATCGAGTTGTAATCATTGAGTTGTAAATAAATAGAAGTGTGATGATCATCATTTTCTAGAGCATTGTCCCAAGTGAGGTAAAAAAAGAGAAAGGCCATAAAAAAGAGAAGGCCCAAAAAAATGAGAGAAAAAGAGAGAAGGGACAATGTTACTATCCTTTTTACCACACTTGTGCTTCAAAGTAGCACCATAATCTTCATGATAGAGAGTCTCTTGTTTTGTCACTTTCATATACTAGTGGGAACTTTTCATTATAGAACTTGGCTTGTATATTCCAACAATGGGCTTCCTCAAATGCCCTAGGTCTTCGTGAGCAAGCAAGTTGGATGCACACCCACTTAGTTTCTTTTGTTGAGCTTTCATATATTTATAGCTCTAGTGCATCCGTTGCATGGCAATCCCTACTCCTTGCATTAACATCAATCGATGGGCATCTCCATAGCTCATTGATTAGCCTCGTTGATGTGAGACTTTCTCCTTTTTGTCTTCTCCACATAACCCCCATCATTATATTCTATTCCACGCATAGTGCTATATCCATGGCTCACGCTCATGTATTGCGTGAAGGTTGAAAAAGTTTGAGATTACTAAAGTATGAAACAATTGCTTGGCTTGTCATCGGGGTTGTGCATGATGAGGGCATTCTTGTGTGACGAAAATGGAGCATGACTAAACTATATGATTTTGTAGGGATGAACTTTCTTTGGCCATGTTATTTTGAGAGGACATAATTGCTTAGTTAGTATGCTTGAAGTATTATTATTTTTATGTCAATATTGAACTTTTATCTTGAATCTTTCGGATCTGAATATTCATACCACAATTAAGAAGAATTACATTGAAATTATGCCAAGTAGCATTCCACATCAAAAATTCTGTTTTTATCATTTACCTACTCGAGGACGAGCAGGAATTAAGCTTGGGGATGCTTGATACATCTCCAACGTATCTATAATTTTTTATTGCTCCATCTTATATTCTGTTTTGGACATTAATGGGCTTTATTATACACTTTTATATTATTTTTGGGACTAACCTATTAACCGGAGGCCCAGCCCAGAATTGTTGTTTTTTTGCCTATTTCAGAGTTTCGCAGAAAAAGAATATCAAACGGAGTCCAAACGGAATAAACCTTCGGGAACGTGATTTTCGAAACGAACGTGATCCAGAGGACTTGGACCCTACGTCAAGACATCAACCAGGAAGCCATGAGGTAGGGGGGCGTGCCTACCCCCCCGGGCGCGCCCTCAACCCTCGTGGGCCCCACGTTGCTCCATCGACGTACTTCTTCCTCCTATATATACCTACGTACCCCCAAACTACCAGATACGGAGCCAAAAACCTAATTCCACCGCCGCAACCTTCTGTACCCGTGAGATCCCATCTTGGGGCCTGTTTTGGAGCTACGCCGGAGGGGGCATCGATCATGGAGGGCTTCTACATCAACACCATAGCCTCTCCGATGATGTGTGAGTAGTTTACCTCAGACCTTCGGGTCCATAGTTATTAGCTAGATGGCTTCTTCTCTCTTTTTGGATCTCAATACAATGTCCCCCCTCTCTCGTGGAGATCTATTCGATGTAATCTTCTTTTGCGGTGTGTTTGTTGAGACCGATGAATTGTGGGTTTATGATCACGTTTATCTATGAACAATATTTGAATCTTCTCTGAATTCTTTTATGTATGATTGGTTATCTTTGCAAGTCTCTTCGAATTATCAGTTTGGTTTGGCCTACTAGATTGATCTTTCTTGCAATGGGAGAAGTGCTTAGCTTTGGGTTCAATCTTGCGGTGTCCTTTCCTAGTGACAGTAGGGGCAGCAAGGCACATATTGTATTGTTGCCATCAAGGATAACAAGATGGGGTTTATATCATATTGCATGAATTTATCCCTCTACATCATGTCATCTTGCTTAAAGCGTTACTCTGTTCTTATGAAATTAATACTCTAGATGCATGCTGGATAGCGGTCGATGTGTGGAGTAATAGTAGTAGATGCAGGCAGGAGTCGGTCTACTTGTCTCGGACGTGATGCCTATATACATGATCATACCTAGATATTCTCATAACTATGCTCAATTTTGTCAATTGCTCAACAGTAATTTGTTCACCCACCGTAATACTTATGCTCTTAAGAGAAGCCACTAGTGAAACCTATGGCCCCCGGGTCTATTTTCCATCATATTAATCCTCCAACACTTAGTTATTTTCATTGCCTTTTATTTTACTTTGCATCTTTATCATAAAATACCAAAAATATTATCCTATCATATCTATCAGATCTCACTCTCGTAAGTGACCGTGTAGGGATTGACAACCCCTTATCGCGTTGGTTGCAAGGATTTATTTGTTTGTGTAGGTGCGAGGGACTCGTGCGTGGCCTCCTACTGGATTGATACCTTGGTTCTCAAAAACTGAGGGGAAATACTTACGCTACTTTGCTGCATCACCCTTTCCTCTTCAAGGGAAAACCAACGCAGTGCTCAAGAGGTAGCAAGAAGGATCTCTGGCGCCGTTGCGGGGGAGTCTACGCAAAAGTCAACATACCAAGTACCCATCACAAACCCTTATCTCCCGCATTACATTATTTGCCATTCGCCTCTCGTTTTCCTCTCCCCCACTTCACCCTTGCCGTTTTATTCGCCCTCTCTTTTCCGTTCGCCTCTTTTTCTCTTGCTTGGTCGTTATGGCTAGTCGCCTATCTGTTCCTTTGTCCCCTGAGTTTGAAGTTCTTCACTTCAAACAAAGACAAGGAGAAAATTTAAAAGATGCTTGGTATAGGATGATGGAATCTTATCGTAATTGCACCTTAGAGGTGACTTTCAGAATTTTGCTTCGCAGTTTTTACGTTGGACTAAATATGTCCCATAGACAACTCTTGGATTGTGTTGCCAAAGGAATTTTTATTGAAATTGATCCCAGTGTTGCGCATGAAATCATAGAGGGGGTAGTGGGAACACTACCTCAACAAAAGGGGCCACAACATACCCAGGAAGAAACACAAGTTTTTGAAAAAAATTGCGAAGTAACTAAGATTTTACAAAAGTCTCTTGAACCTCTTAAGAGCGTTAGCGGAAATATTCACCGCATGAATATGTTGATTACCCTTTCCAATAAGCGGTTGGATTCTTTAGATCTAAAAATTTCCGAATATGAAGGGAAACGTAAAGAACCTCCCGGATTCGAGCTTGATTCCGCTAAAAAATTGAAAACCAAAGATGGCAATACCTAGATCTATCCTTGCTTTTATGCCTAGCTTGGGGCGTTAAACGATAGCGCTTGTTGGGAGGCAACCCAATTTTATTTTTAGTTTTTTGCTTTTTGCTTCTGTTTAGGAATAAATCTTTGATCTAGCCTCTGGTTAGATGTGTTTTTATGTTTTAATTAGTGTTTGTGCCAAGTTAAACCTATAGGATCTTCTTGGATGATAGTTATTTGATCTTGCAGAAAATTCTAGAAACTTTCTGTTCACGAAAATAATTGTTAAAAATCACCAGAACGTGATAAAATATTTATTCCAATTGTTGCTGATCAATAAACAAATTGTCTAGGTCGTCCTATTCTCATAACTATGCTCAATTCTGTCAATTGCTCAACAGTAATTTGTTCACCCATCGTAATACTTATGCTCTTGAGAGAAGCTACTAGTGAAACCTATGGCCCCCGGGTCTATTTTCCATCATATTAATCCTCCAACACTTAGTTATTTTCATTGCCTTTTATTTTACTTTGCATCTTTATCATAAAATACCAAAAATATTATCCTATCATATCTATCAGATCTCACTCTCGTAAGTGACCGTGTAGGGATTGACAACCCCTTATCGCGTTGGTTGCGAGGATTTATTTGTTTGTGTAGGTGCGAGGGACTCGTGCGTGGCCTCCTACTGGATTGATACCTTGGTTCTCAAAAACTGAGGGAAGTACTTACGCTACTTTGCTGCATCACCCTTTCCTCTTCAAGGGAAAACCAACCCAGTGCTCAAGAGGTAGCAGCCACGCAGCTCAGGAGTGAAGGCGCGGCAGCCGGCCATGGCCACCGGGGCCCGTCGTGGAGGCGGAGCTTGATCTTGGCGTCCCCGCGCCGCCACGGCAAGTGGCGCATGGCCCTGCCGCGGCAAGCGATCCTGACGTGGAGGTGCTGGGAGCGGTGGAACATTTTCTTGCGGTTGGGAAACTTCTTGGCAGCTTCCTTCTTCCCGCGCGGGCGCCCGGCGCGGCGGGTCGTGCCGAGGGGCCGCGCGTCTTGGTGCCAGAGCGTCGTCTTGGGGCAGAGGCGGCGGAGGTGCTCCGTGAGCTATGTCGCCTGCAGCTGGAGAGGGCGAGGCAGCGAGAGGGACGGTGCGGGGGAGCCCCCATCAGCGCTGATGTGCTCAGCGATGCGGTCCAACCAGTCCTCGTAGAGGTCGTCGACTGGGTGGTAGCGCAGGAGCTCGCGTGCCATGAGCAGCGTGGCCTATGCGTCCGTGGGAGCGCAACAAGCGTGAGACGACGAGCCGGCTGGGGTCAATGACGGAGTGGCGGTGCGGCCATCCCGTCGGACGGAGGGGTGCAGAGAGGACGCTTGCTGCTCGTTTTCCGCCGGACTAGTAGCGGCGTTGGCGGCGGGTGACGGAGAACGATGGGGAGGCCCGCCGACAGGGGCTGTCTGAGCGACACGGGTGGCGAGAGCGGCCCGGCGCTCAGCGCGGGCCCAACGAGCGTCGGCCATGAACTTGGTGGAGTGGCGAAACGCGGATCGACGAGAGGAAAGCTTCAGCACACCCCTACCTGGCGCGCCAAATGTCGGATTTCGGGTTCCGGCAAAACCCTTGAGGTTAGAACACTGGGGTGCGCACGAAGATCTCTCCTCCCTCTAGCTCGCGCGCATCATGATCTCATGGCCTAGCTCGGTGGACCCAAAGAACAAGGGGACACAAGATTTATACTTGTTCGGGCCACCGTTGTGGTGTAATTCCCTACTCCAGTGTGGTGTGGTGGATTGCCTCTTAGGCTGAGGATGAACAGTACAAGGGAAGAACAGCCTCCTGAGGAGAGGTGTTCTTGTGCTTGGTGAGTTTCTGTGGATGAGGATGGTCTCAATGATCCGTCCCTTGCTACGGTGGTGGCTAGTCCTATTTATAGAGGCCTTGGTCCTCTTCCCAAATATTGAGCGGGAAGGGATGCCACAACGGCCAGTTTGAAGGGGGACAGCTAGTACAAGCTATCCTGACTAAAGGTGGTCTTCGCCTGCCAAAGGCTGTGGTGGTGATACCGCCTTGGGCTCCACGGTGACCTCCATCCTGCCGTCCTGCTGGTCTTGGACTCGTTGCACCGATATGGAAACCTTTGCTTGGTGCCTCGGGACTCCTCGCCCGCGCTTGCCTCTTTAGCACCAAAGAGGAAACAAGGACACTGTGCGCGCTGGTGCCCGCCTGGCTTGGTCGTCATGGCTTACGTCATAGGAACCTCGCGAGGTTCCCCTTGACTTGATCTCTCTGCCCCTCGCGAGCCAGCCTGACGAGGCTGCCCCCAAGGAGGTCTTGCGTTGTCCGCCTCGCGAGGCTTGGCCCCTCGCGAGGGTCTTGAGGGTTTGCTGGCGAAGATGGGCCGTACGGGGCCGCTAGTGGAGCCATGCCGTGGGCCGCAGGCAGGCAAGTGTGGGGACCCCCGTTCCCAGAACGCCGACAGCTAACGATTTACTATATGACAAATAGTTGACCACTCAAAAACGGGAATCAAACCCAAAATGAAATATCTTGATTCAATGAAATAGCTCATGCACCAGGTCAAAATAGTGAACTAAATCCAAAATTGAACACCTCAATTGAGTAGCATGTTGTACTGTATTATAGTACTCCATGAACATGTTAAAAGTCAAATTAATGAACTTGTTTGATACACATATCTCCGTTCATGTGTGGATTGCAGACAACATGTTCTCCCATTCACAAACATGTTTAATACTTAGTCTGCATCACAAACATGTGCATTATCTGTTTCCCTCACTTGGTCTATCTCGATTTCTCTCGGGGCATCTTTCTATCGCACACACACCTCTCCCTCGATCTCCCACCCATATAGTCCCCTCACAATCTCGAGGGGATCTCTCTATCACAAACACACCCTCTCTCCCTCCCCATGTGTCCATCTTCTCCATGCATCCCTCTCGACCTTTGTCCCTTGTTGGCCAGACCTCTATTGGACATGTGCTATAGGGTTGTCTCTCTCCATTGCAAACAATCACGCGCTAGCTATCTTAGTGTATCTCCTCACCTCGCTTTTCTGTCTCGGAGATGCATGTGTGATATGTTTGCATAAGAAACGAACACACACACTCTCTATTTTATCGTTTGTTGTCCCTCTCTCTTTCACACACACACACACACTCTCTCTCTCTCTCTCTCTCTCTCTCTCTTTTTGCACACTCACTCATTCTCCTTCACACGCACTTGATCTCTCTCGACTTAGGCACTCTCTTTGGTCCATAGCATATAGATTTAATTAAAAGTCAAACATCACAAAGTTTGACCATGTACGTGGAGAAAAACATTTACATCTATAACAGCAAACATATATCATTAGATTCATCATGAGATGTAGTTTCGTATGATGTATCTTTGGTATTGTAGATATAAATAATATTTGCGTAAACCTGGTCAAAGTTTCGAAAGTTTGACTTCTAAAAAATTTATATGCACTGCATTATCGAACAGATGGAGTATATCTTTGCCCCTCTCAGCTGTCTGACGCACCACTCAACCGTATTGGGGCTCCTCTATATCTCTTAAACTTTATATCTCCCTGGTTCACACATACACATATCTCGCTCGCGCTACATAGACCCGTCTAACACTCCCTGTCGGTGTCAAAACAGGGGGATCTCGGGTAGGGGGTCCCGAACTGTGCGTCTAAGGCAGATGGTAACAGGAGGCGGGGGACACAATGTTTACCCAAGTTCGGGCCCTCTCGTGTGAGGTAATACCCTACTTCCTGCTTGATTGATCTTGATGATATGAGTATTACAAGAGTTGATCTACCACAAGATCGTTGAGGCTAAACCCTAAAAGCTAGCCTATGATTATGATTGTTCTCGTCCTACGGACTAAACCCTCTGGTTTATATAGACACCGCAGGGGGCTAGGTTACACAGAGTCGGTTACAAGGGAGGAGATCTACATATCCGAATTGCCAAGCTTGTCTTCCACGCAAAGGAGAGTCCCACCCGGACACGGGATGAAGTCTTCAATCTTGTATCTTCATAGTCCAACAGTCCGGCCAAAGGATATAGTCCGGCTATCCGAGGACCCCCTAATCCAGGACTCCCTCAGTAGCCCCTAAACCAGGCTTCAATGACGATGAGTCCGGCGCGCAGATTGTCTTCGGCATTCCAAGGCGGGTTCTTCCTCCGAATACTCCATAGAAGATTTCGAACACAAGGATAGTGTCCAGCTCTGCAAAACAAATTCCACATACCACCGTAGAGAGTATAACATTTCCACAAATCTAATCTACTGACAACTTTTCATAACGTGACGTCCTGCCGTGGTCCGGTCATTATGAACCGTTTTTCCCAGCCTGCCACTTCACGTGTTGCGAGGCGGTTTTATTGGCATGTCTCGTCGAAGCAGAGATCGTGTTCCCCTTATCACGGGATTCTCATCAATACGGGTATGGGTAATCCAATTGTGCATGCTGGTATGACTCCTCGATTTTAGGCGAGTTCCAAACGGCCACGCGGAGGACGCTTGATATTCACCCTCTTTATAAAGGGGCCAAGGCCTGTCCTTTTCTTCTCGCGCTCGATCCTCCCCCCCCCCTCGAATTCCAACACCCAAGGCTCAGGACCTTCAATCATGTCCGGATCCAACCTTCAAGGCCGATGGATGGCCTCCTCTGTCACAGAGGAGGACATCAAGAAGCTAAGAGAAGCCAGGTATCTAACCGCCGAAATCTCGCACAGGCTGCCTGCTCAAGGGCAGGTCATCCCCACTCCCGAACCCAACGAGAGTGTGGTATTCGTTTCCCACTTCCTCCGAGGGCTAGTCTTGAGCCTTGATCCCTTTGTTAGAGGGCTTATGTTCTACTACGGGATCGATTTCCATGATCTGGCTCCGGATTCCATCCTTCACATCTCGTCGTTCATCGTCGTGTGTGAGGCCTTCCTCCACATCACCCCACACTTCGGCTTATGGCTCAAGACCTTCAATGTGAAGTCGAAGATGATCGATGGGCGACACGCAGAATGCGGAGGTGCCATAATAAGCAAAGGCGCCGATGCTCCATGGCCAAAGGGTTCCTTCCTAGAGATGTCCGACTTATAGCAGTGGGAGTGGTTTTATATCACAACTCCCTGAAGTACCAAGTGGGTAGCTGCCCCCGCCTTTCGTTCGGGCCCCCCGCCACAACTGGCATCATGGGTCAACAAGGGGCTGGACTGGGGGCCGGTTAACGACATGCCGACATTGCAGAGTCGCATCCGAGATCTCCTCAAGAGAGATGTCAGTCTTGTCAAGGTAATGCAAGTCATGCTGGTTCGTCGGGTCCTGCCATGTCAGCGTCGACCTCTCCGTATGTGGGAGTTCAACCCGGAAGGACCGCGAACTATTCAGCAATTCTTCGGCGTGACACTCAAAGGGATGTATGGATTGTTCTTCGGATCACGAATAAAGTGTCCGGACACCACGAGGATGCGGGTCTATACTGCAATCGTCCAGATACCCACGTAAGTAATTTTGCGGCCGAACATGCTGTCTTTTCATTTGTCCTAACATCATTCTGGAAAAATTGCTCTTGGCCAGGACTGGATAAAAAAGGCGAAGATGATCAGGTGTTCGGCCCCCCTTCCCGAGGGCTCACCGGATCCTCTACTAGCCAGGATGCTTGAGCTCGCACCTTATCAAGCGCCATCAGGGGAAGATAAAGGGAGGAATAAAGAAGCCGAAAGCGGGCCCCACGCATTACTCACCCAAACCGGGGAAATTAGCGTCTCCGCGAAGGAGGATAATCGGGGAGAAGAATCTGAAATCCCCTCTCCCCAAGGAAGGAAAAGGACCGCCTCTGAAGACTTGGAAACAAGGGTTTCCAAACGAGGGAAGAAAACTTCACCAGGGGGCCCTGCCCCGGAGGGCATTCTTACCGCACAGTGCCCGCAAGGGGGTCAGCCCTCCACTGAGCTGTAAGTGAACAAGAGTACTTTTGATTAATATATCCTGCTTCATCTCCGAGGACAATAACCGAGACGTATGTCTTGCAGTTCGGATCGTAGCCCTTCTCGACAGAGTTCGTCTTCGGGGGATCTTCTTCCGGAGATGATGGAGAGCGAAACGCCTCCCCCTGTCTCCCCACCTCATGAGGCGGGCGACCCTGAGGTGTCGTCACGGAGAATTTCTCCTGATCTGCCAAGGCCGGAAGGTAACCCTTCGGCCACCCGAAGTCCGAAGTATTCGGCTCCTAAGGAGAGCAACAGAAAGAGTCCGGGACTGTCCGGTGCACGACCGGACGCACTGATGGGTCTTCTAGAGCAAGCGGCCATCTCAGAGGCGCATCATACTTTAATGGGTGCGGTGGTTGAGAGGATTTCGTCCGCTGAAAGCGGGTTGCATGAAGCTTTTATAAGCATGCTAAGAGGCTTTGAGGTACGTAAAGTAATATATATATTTTTTGACGGTACCGCACACACTAGGTGAGCCCTATGCAGATAGTAGCCCCTGAGACTCTGGTTGCTGTCCAAAGGCGGCAAACAGAGGATCATAGTCCCAGGTAATGATCATGCTGCTATCATGTGCAGGCGGCTGAGGGTCCGGTGGCTGGCCGGACTGGTGAGTTTGCCGAACTGAGGCGGCAACTTGATGCGGCAGATGCCGACATCGTGC
Source organism: Triticum aestivum (assembly GCF_018294505.1). NCBI lineage: Eukaryota > Viridiplantae > Streptophyta > Magnoliopsida > Poales > Poaceae > Triticum > Triticum aestivum. Next base: position 399,135,074 of record NC_057814.1, on the reverse strand, counting down.
TTGTAAACAAGCGGCTTGACGAGGCACAGGGTATGTATTCTCCGGTGGTCAACAGATAAGAGGAGCATGATGCTAGTATTTGTATTATGCTGTGACTGCAGATGGAGCTGCCGCCGTGGAGACCCTTCGGGCGGAGCTTGCCCGAGCCAAGGAACAAGCCAGGAGAAGCGGTGCGGACGCCCTAAAGGCGGCCGAAGAGTTAAGGGACGAACAGTCTGCTCATCGCCAGAGCGAAGATAAAATAGCCAAGATGGCTGTTGACCTGAAGGATGCCGCCGACCGGTATGAGCTTCTTGAAAAGGAAAGCCAAGCGAAAGCGGCGGACCTGAAGAAAGCCATGGTAGCAGCCAAGGAAACCCGCTCTAAAATCAGAGCGGTGAAGGAGGAGCTTCGTCAAGCCGGAGATATCACGGCTGGGAAGCCCTTTTTGTTGCGGACGAAATTCAGAGATTCGAAGTATACCCCTCTGGATCAATTATGGAGTGCTGCAGACGCGTACTTGGACTTAGCAGCGAGTGCTGCTGATGCGACGGAGTTTTTCAAAGATCAAAAAGATCACGAAGTGGAAAAGTTGTTCTGGTCGCAGTTCAGTGCTCCAACGCGCCCGCTGCTGTTAAATGAGCAAATGGCTGAGTGGGCTGAGCTCCACATGTTGTCCGGGCTTGCCATGAGGTCTGTCGTGGATCATCTTTGGCCGGAAGGACCAAGGCCGAATAGTTATTTTGGTTTAGTGCAACGATTCCTTGGTGCTGTGCCGCATATCGACGTTGTAAAGAGGTCGACGTGCATAGAGGGTGCGCGGATGGCTCTTGCCTGTGTTAAGACATACTGGGCCGAGATGGAGGCCACCACTATTGCAACCCGGGGTCCGGCCGTAGGACAGGTCTCGGCCGAGCACTATTTTGAAGAAGTCCTAGAGGTGCTCGTTTGATAGAGGCTCAGTGCTCGAAGAGTATCATGTTCGAGTGACATGTATCCCAATTGTAAAAACAATGCTATTTGGATTATAAAGGCTATGTTTATACTTTTGCCTGAAAGTATTATGATGACTCCTGTGCGGCCGTTTATGTATGTATATAACCTGAAAGTTTGCAGTCGTCGGCTTCAGCCCCCACGCATATAATGCAGGGGTGTTCAGAAAAGCGCGTGTTCACACTTGATCCAACGTCTTGGTCCATTAAGGAGGTGATGGCGCGGCGAACAAGGCAATCAGACTATATAGCTTTAACACTTTCACTTAGCCATTGGAGTTTGACGGTGGGGCTACTATATAGCCCCTGGTACTTCCGCGCTCATCCAAATACGGGGCACGTGCATACATGACCGGAAAACCAGCCCTTCGTTAATGTGGAGGAATCGCGAGGATTCCGCTGAGTCATCGAGTGGTTGACCAGTCTCGCGCTTTATCATGACAGTCAGTTTTCGGCTTTCTCTACTGAGGTGCTCGTCCAGATGAACCAGGGCACAATCGCAGTAGTTCTCCTGGTGCCACCTTAGCCGATAGAGCGGAACGTAAGGTAGCAAAACACGGGAGCCGGGCAAACCCAACTATTGACCAAAGACATGATTCGGAGCTGATGCATATAAGGCCAAACTCGCAACGCCGAACACTCCCTAAGGTATTCGGTCTTTACAACGTATACTGGGCTGAGTTACGCCCTCGATAATAAGCCCTGAATTTCCAGGTACATGCATTAGTCTGACGTGACGAAATGCCACTAACGCCAGCATCCCTCTTTGGTTATGTTGAGTATCCGAAGGGTGTGAAGCAACAAGAGACAGTAAAAAAGGTTTACACATGGTCTTAATCTAAAAAGAAACCTTTGAGCGGGGCCCTGCTGCACGTCTGCGCCTGTGTCTCCGTTATGCCGTATCCTGGAAGGGTGTAGCACGATTATCATCTGTAAAGAGAAAAACCCAGGTGAAAGTCTTCGTGCGAAAAATTGGTTGTTCTTAATAAACCATTAAAATTCAATCTAAATAAGGTCAAGCCGAACTGTAGCCCTTTTTACACGCGGGAAGCCCCTAGCACCACCTATGGGGGTATATCCATCGACCCAATCTCAGGTTTTATCTGAGCTGTTATAGCTAGTGGTGCGCCGGACTCGTCTAGCCGTGTCCGCGGTCTTGACGACCGATCGTTTATTCTGGTTGGAGAGGCCGTTCAGTGTTCGGCTGCTAAAGCCGCCACACGTTCTTCCGCACGTAAGGAACGCTCTGTGTTTCCGCTAACTATGATGATGCCACGTGGACCGGGCATCTTAAGCTTAGGATAAGCGTAATGCGGTACTGCATTAAAACGAGCGAAGGCCGTTGTTCCGAGTAGTGCTTGATAGCCGCTTCGGAATGGAGCGATGCCGAAGGTTAACTTTTCACTTCGGAAGTTGTCGGGAGAACCGAATACAACCTCTAGTACTAGAGAGCCCGTGCAGCGGGCCTCTGGGCCTGGTATTACTCCTTTAAAGGTAGTATTGATTTGGCTGATTCTTGCTGGGTCTATCCCCATTTTGCGGGCTGTGTCCTGATATATCAGATTAAGACTACTGCCGCCGTCCATAAGGACTCGGGTGAGATGGTATCCGTTAATTATTGGGTCTAGTACCAAGACAGCCGATCCTCCGTCTCGGATACTAGTCGGGTGATCCATGCGATCAAAAGTGATCGGGCAGGCCGACCAAGGGTTGAACTTGGGGGTGACGGGCTCCATGGCGCATACGTCTCGGAGTGCGCATTTGCTCCTCCTCTTCGTTACGTGAATCATGTTCACTATTTTGACCTCTGGTGGGAATTTTTTCTGTCCCCCAGTGTTTTGCTGGCGAGGCTCATCTTCGTCCTCACTTGGTGTCTCCCTCCCCTTATGTTCGGCGTTTAGCTTGACGGCCTGCTTGAAGACCCAGCATTCTCTGTTGGTGTGATTTGCAGGTTTGTTGGAGGTGCCATGAATCTGACATAATCTGTCTAGAATCTTGTTTAGGCTGGATGGTCCATCTCTGCTGCCTTTAAATGGCTTTTTCCGTTGACCGGGTCGAGAGCCCCTGAATCCGGCGTTTACCGCCGTGTTGTCTGGGCTATCTTGATTGTTTCGATGCTTACTTTTATTGCGTCGTGGTTTTCTATTGCCATCCCTGACTTCGAATGTGCCTGGGTCGCTGGTGCCACTATGGGCCAGCCAACTATCTTCGCCCGCGCAAAAGCGGGTCATAAGGCTTGTTAGGGCTGCCATTGTCCTCGGTTTTTCCTGGCCGAGGTGTCTGGCGAGCCATTCATCCCGGATACTGTGTTTGAAAGCCGCTAAGGCTTCGGCGTCCGGGCATTCGACAATTTGATTCTTCTTAGTGAGGAATCTATTCCAAAGCTTTCGGGCTGACTCTCCGGGCTGTTGAATTATATGACTTAAATCGTCTGCATCCGGAGGTCGGACATAGGTCCCTTGAAAATTAGCCCGAAAAGTATCCTCTAGCTCTTCCTAACTTCCAATTGAGTTTTCGGGGAGGCTCTTCAGCCAGTGCCGAGCTGGTCCTTTCAACTTGAGGGGCAAGTATTTGATGGCGTGGAGGTCATCTCCATGAGCCATGTGGATATGAAGGATAAAGTCCTCAATCCAGACCCCAGGGTCTGTCGTTCCGTCGTATGCCTCTATGTTCACGGGTTTGAATCCCTCGGGAAATTCGTGATCCAGCACCTCATCGGTGAAGCATAGGGGGTGCGCGGCACCCCTGTATTTGGATGTGTCATGGTGTTCTGACGGTTGTAGTGTTCGGTTTTGATTCTGTGCCGGAGCGTGCTTCCTACATCCATAGATGGACCTGGTCATACCGGCTTTGTGGTGCAAGTCCTCGTGTGCTGACTTATGTGCGACATCGTTAGCCGCCCTATCGCGGCCACGGGGTGGTCGATCCGGCTGATCGGTCATTTTATTTTTTGGCTGTATAGGCTCTAAAGCCTCGTCATCGAATTCAGGCAGCAGCTTGCGCTTTGGATAGCTCTTTGTGTGGCGACTGCCACCGTACTTTTCTTCAGTGTCGAGCACTTTGTTCCATCTGCTGTTGAGTGTATTTTGCGCGGCCTTAAGCCTTAGCTTCTGCTTCTTTAGACTCCTCGCAGTGGCAATAAGCCTTCTATGGAGGTTCTCTTGCTCCAAGTGCCTTTCCGGGATGATGTGTGCATCGTCGTCCGGACTGTTCTCCTCTCTAGAGATAGGTTGATTAGCTTTACCCTCGATGTTGCCGTGATCGGATAGTGGCTCCGTACTATGTTCGCCGTCCGCTGGTTCATCCTGCTCTGTCGCTGGGTCCATGTGGTCGTCGTTTCCTTTGGAGTCGACCGGGGTATTATTCTTTCTTGCGTTGTTATCGCTGTTTTTACCGAGGCGGGGTTTGGAGCGGCGCCTACGCCGTCGCTTTGGTTGCTTCTCGAGGGAACTATCCTTTGCTGCATCCTTCCGTTCCTCGTCATTGTTTTCTTTGGGTGTATCCACCATATATATATATATATCGTGCGATGAAGTGGCTGTCCAGCGCCCTGTGGGCGGTGGTTCCTGTTCTTCTCCTGCATCGTCGTCCATACCGTCGATGTCTTCGGAGTCGAAATCGAGCATGTCGGTTAAGTCGTCGATAGTGGCTATTAAGTGGGTAGTGGATGGGGAACGAATTTCTTCGTCGTCCGCTTCCCACTCGAGCCGGACATAGTTCGGCCAAGGGCCTCCTGACAAGGAGAGAGACCTTAATGAATTTAGCACATCGCCCAAGGGCGAGTGCTGAAAGATATCCGCGGATGAAAACTCCATGATCGGTGCCCAATCAGATTCGATAGGCACGGACGCAGGCGGTTCGGAGCCCGTGGCCGGGGACGAATCCAAGGATCCAGCAACACAGGTCTCGTATGAGGTAAAGTCAGCATTCGGCTCTATCGCCGCCGGGCGTGCGGCCTCCTGGCGGGGTCCATCCACCCGTCCACGGGCGGCGCAATCTGCTCTAGATTGAGGGCCGGAGTAGCCACAAGTGTGATCTCCCGAACACCGTCCGACGGCAGAGCTAAGTCATGCTCGTCGTGACTGTGCGGCGCACCTGACATGAGCTCGAATCCGTCAAAGACCAAGTCTCCGCGGATGTCGGCGGTATAATTTAAGTTTCCAAACCTGACCTGACGGCCAGGGGCGTAGCTCTCGATCTGCTCCAGATGGCCAAGCGAGTTGGCCCGCAGTGCGAAGCCGCCAAATACAAAGATCTGTCCGGAGGAAAAAACCTCACCCTGGATCGCATCGTTGCCGATGATCGAAGGAGCCATCAAGCCTTATGGTGACGGCACAGTGGAACTCTCAATGAAAGCACCAATGTCGGTGTCAAAACTGGCGGATCTCGGGTAGGGGGTCCCGAACTGTGCGTCTAAGGCGGATGGTAACAGGAGACGGGGGACACAATGTTTACCCAGGTTCGGGCCCTCTCGATGGAGGTAATACCCTACTTCCTGCTTGATTGATCTTGATGATATGAGTATTACAAGAGTTGATCTACCACGAGATCGTTGAGGCTAAACCCTAAAAGCTAGCCTATGATTATGATTGTTCTCGTCCTACGGACTAAACCCTCCGGTTTATATAGACACCGGAGGGGGCTAGGGTTACACAGAGTCGGTTACAAGGGAGGAGATCTACATATCCGAATTGCCAAGCTTGCCTTCCACGCAAAGGAGAGTCCCACCCGGACATGAGACGAAGTCTTCAATCTTGTATCTTCATAGTCCAACAGTCCGGCCAAAGGATATAGTCCGGCTGCCCGAGGACCCCCTAATCCAGGACTCCCTCACTCCCCGCCCTTGTTCTCTCTATGTGACACCCCCCTTAAGTACCATAATCCCTCACTCCATCATAGGTACACGCACTCCCCCCTAAGTATAACTATCTCTCACTAGCCATCAGGAACACATGTATTGTCTCCTTCCATCCATAACTCTACCTCGATATCTCTCGGGGTATCTTCTATCGTGCACACACCCTGTCACTCGATCTCCCACCCATGTAGTCCCATCACGATCTCCAGGGGATCTCTCTGTCACAAACATACACTCTCTCTCCTCCCCATGTCTGCATTTTCTCCACACATCTCTCTCGACCTCTCTCCCTTGTTTGTCATACCTCTCTTGGCCACGTGCTAGGGGTCCTTTTCTCTCGGTTGCAAACAACCACACACTATCTCCTCACCTCGCTTCCGCTGTCGAAGATGCATGTGTGATATGTTTGCATAAGACACACACACTTTTTCTATACTTTATCGTGTGTTTTCCATGTCTCTTTCACACACACACACACACACACATTTTTCACTCACTCTTTCTATTTCACTCTCTCTATCTCTAGTTAGGTACTCTCTCACGTCCATAAACATATGGATGTTTTGAAAAGTCAAACCTCAGAAAAGTTTGACCAGGTATATGTGGAGAAAAACATTTACATCTGGAATGATCATTAGATTCATCACAACATGTACTTACTTCATACTATCATTTATCTTTGGTATTGTAGATATAAGTAATTTCTTTATAGACTTGGTCAAAGTTTCAAAAGTTTGACTTAAAAAAATACATGCACTACATTATCGAACAGAGGAAGTAGCTCTTTTCTCTCTCTCTACTATCTCTCACGGGCCTCCCCTCTCACTCGATCTCTCTATACCGAGGGATTATATGGTCACTGTGTCAGCATATAGCTCCGTATATTGTTTAGTTGACCGGTCAACCATTCCACATGCTACCTTGTCAGCTCGTGTTCTCTATATTCGTGTGCTGGCCCATGTGGAAGTGGGTGAAAATAAGTAAACTAGAGGCCCATCTGACACGCGGTGAAGTAACAAAAGTTGAAAACACTCGCGGTAGCACCCCGCACGCTAGTAAATTGAGGGCACACTTTTTCCACGTGAAGGACGCACTCACGCACACTTCACCACTGCGCGGCGGCATGCACACAAGGACGCACTCGCACACACCCAGCACACAATACACACCAAGCACACGTGTACGCCGGCGTTGCCGCCGGCTGAGATGGACGACAAGGCAGCCAACAAGCATAGGCGGCTCGAGCCAAAACCGCATCCGGCGAGCCTGGACTTCATCAGCAGCCTCCCCGATGACATGTTGCTCGTCATCATCGGCCTCCTCCCCACCAAATCTGCTGTGCGGACCACCCTGCTCTCCCGGTGGTGGCGCCCCCTCTAGCACCGCGTCCCCCTCAACCTCACCATCGACAGCTGCCTCTGCGACGGGGATTCCAAACGCATGGCCGCAGTCTCCAAGATCCTTTCATCGCACCCTGGGCCAGCCAGACGCCTTGACATCCGCATGTTTAGTACCAAATGCAAGGTCCAAGCCAAGTTTGACGAGTGGTTCTTATCCCCCGCCCTAGATCAGCTCGAGGAGCTCAGGTTTGAAGCTGGACGATGTCGCTCTCTGCCGTCGTTCGCGCTCCGCCTCACGCCAACACCGTGCCGCGCCAGCTTCAGCTCCTGATATTTTCCCCCAGATTAATGTCGCGCCCGCCCTTCTTCTCCCTCAAATCAAACAGCTCGACCTCGTCGACGTTGGCATCTCAAAGAAGGCTATGGAGCACCTGCTCTGCAGTGCTACCTCTTGAGCACCGCGTTGGGTTTCCCTTGAAGAGGAAAGGGTGATGCAGCAAAGTAGCGTAAGTATTTCCCTCAGTTTTTGAGAACCAAGGTATCAATCCAGTAGGAGGCCACGCACGAGTCCCTCGCACCTACACAAACAAATAAATCCTCACAACCAATGCGATAAGGGGTTGTCAATCCCTACACGCCACTTACGAGAGTGAGATCTGATAGATATGATAATATAATATTTTTGGTATTTTTATGATAAAGATGCAAAGTAAAGAAAGTAAAATAAAAACGGCGCCAGAAATAGCTTGTTGTAGGGAGATTAATATGATGGAAAATAGACCCCGGGGCCATAGGTTTCACTAGTGGCTTCTCTCAAGAGCATAAGTATTTACGGTGGGTGAACAAATTACTGTTGAGCAATTGACAGAATTGAGCATAGTTATGAGAATATCTAGGTATGATCATGTATATAGGCATCACGTCCGAGACAAGTAGACCGACTCCTGCCTGCATCTACTACTATTACTCCACACATCGACCACTATCCAGCATGCATCTAGAGTATTAAGTTCATAAGAACAGAGTAATGCTTTAAGCAAGATGACATGATGTAGAGGGATAAACTCATGTTACATGATATAAACCCCATCTTGTTATCCTCGATGGCAACAATACAATACGTGCCTTGCTGCCCCTACTGTCACTGGGAAAGGACACCGCAAGATTGAACCCAAAGCTAAGCACTTCTCCTATTGCAAGAAAGATCAATCTAGTAGGCCAAACCAAACTGATAATTTGAAGAGACTTGCAAAGATAACCAATCATACATAAAAGAATTCAGAAGATTCAAATATTGTTCATAGATAAACTTGATCATAAACCCACAATTCATCGGTCTCAACAAACACACCGCAAAAGAAGATTATATCGAATAGATATCCACGAGAGAGGGGGAGAACATTGTATTGAGATCCAAAAAGAGAGAAGAATCCATCTAGCTAATAACTATGGACCCGAAGGTCTGAGGTAAACTACTCACACATCATCGGAGAAGCGATGGTGTTGATGTAGAAGCCCTCCGTGATCGATGCCCCTTCGGCGGAGCTCCGGAATAGGCCCGAAGATGGGATCTCACGGGTACAGAAGGTTGCGGCAGTGGAATTAGGTTTTTGGCTCCGTATCTGGTAGTTTGGGGGTACGTAGGTATATATAGGAGGAAGGAGTACGTTAGTGGAGCAAC